>NW_010336711.1:36717-68045 GCF_000700745.2 Antrostomus carolinensis
CCATCTTCCCTGGCATGATTACAGCTCAGGGGCTCCATCCTTGCCACAAGCCCCTGGGTGTGCTGCCAAGCTGACATTAGCCTCCACTAATCTCAGCTCAGAGATCTTTTGAGTCATGGTGTTCCCAGTGCTGCAATGTGCTGCCTTTCCATTAGAGGATATAATCAAGCACCACACCCCCCGGATCGCAGTCCCAGGGAGAGTGTCTGGCTGCTGGGAAAAAATCCCCCAAGACTGCAACGGATCCTCCAATGCTGGAAAATGTCACAATCAAAATGGGGATCTGGTGGAGATGTGATAAAAGTCCTGGGCAGAGGAACAGCAGTTTGACCTGTCGCTTCTGCTGCTGCAGGCGGCATAAAACCAAACCTTGACTTCCTACCTGTGGTGGTCCTGGCAATGGGGCTGCAAAGTTTCTTGTGGAGGTTTCACTTGGCCATGACTGGGCTAGCACTAGTCTGGCACTGGGCTGGCAGCCAAACAACAGCTGCTTGCTCACCCCCTTCACCCCAGGGGGTATGGGAGAGAACTGGGGGGCAAGGGTAAGGAGACTCATAGGGTGAGAGAAGAACAGTTTAATAAATGAAACAAAAAAAACCTGAAAATAATTATGATATTAAAAATAGCACTGATAATGCTCATAATAAAATATGCAAATGAGTGATACCCAGTGCCATTGCTCACCACCCACCGACCAAGCCCGGTCCGTTCCCAGATCACGATCCCGCAGGAGCGACAATCCTGACCCGAAACCGCAATCCCGGGAGAGCCAGAGCCCGAGCGAAAGCCAGAGAGAGCAAGAGAGGAAGAGCCCCTCATGAATCTCCTGCCCATGGGGGACAGGAGATGGAACAGCCCCTTGGCAGAGCCCAATGCCCGTGGAGCTGATCCATGTCAATATTCCTCCCCCCTGAGATCTGGCGCTTGCAGATGGACAAACACAAAGTCCTTCAGTGCCAGGGACACAAATGCAACATGGGGATGTTCTCAGTGTTTCTCTCCTAACAAATCCCAGCTGAACCCAAACCCCAGCACTGTTCCAGCTGCTGAACAGAACCAGCTCTGGCCCAGCTCCCACCAGGACATTTCTGCTGGCTGTAGTTCCTGGAGCTTCATGGAAGTCTCTCCCTGCAGCAGAAGAAGGGCTCCAATGGAGCAGTGGTAGAGATCTCTCCAAAGAGGAGGTGGTGAAAGCTCGTCTTGGGCCCCTGTGCTCAGTAATGGGGATCTGGTGATGGGTCTGGTGATGGGTCTGGTGGTGGGTCTGGTGATGGGTCTGGTGATGGGTCTGCACTCTTGCAGCCTGGTTGCTCAGGTCTGAGGCTTTCTAAGCTGAAGAGTTTGAGCTGAAACGTGGCAGATATGGTATTTTAGGATTCCGCCCACACTGTTAATAAGGTTTCACAGCAGGAAGGAGGTATGTTACACTTGTGGTTAATTACATGCATTTGGATATATTTAAATCATAACTTCTACACTTGCACTCAGAGAACAGGTTATCTGAAGGGAAGACAAATGCTTTTCCCTGACACCTGCCACCAGGATTCACTCAAACAACATTAACCCTTCAGAGGTTCTCAAATGCAGCTGATGTTTAGAAAAGAGCAGTGAGGGGACAAGGGCTTGACTGCTCTAACTCGGTAGATGCATCCAGACAGAGAGACCTTATCCCTGGAATGGGGGAAGGCTCTGCCTCAGCTCCAAGTCTTCCACCTACACCTGCCCTGAGAAGGAAGAAGGAACAATTTTTGCCCCATTTCACGAAGCTTTTCAGCCAAGCCAGTTTGTAATACTGTTTGAAAAAGGATTTGAAGACCTCAGGCATCTTCAATATCTAATGGCATTCCCTGGCATGGAGGACACCAAGGGCTCTGCTCTGTGTCTCTGTGCTGGGACAGCCAGCCAGTGCCTCCCTGTGAGGCTGCTGGTGGAACTGGGAGGTAGTGTGCTGCCAAATATTCCCAAACCTCTACTGAGTAGTGGAAAAACACCAACATATGCCACAAGGAATGCGCCCACTGCCAAAGGATCATAGATAATTATTTGTCCTTGCTCTGCAGGACTGAGCTGGGGCTTTGTAACCAGATCCAGGAATTGTTTGGTGACCTCTCGGTGGCAGCAGGAGAGATGGAGGTGGCTCTAACCAGGAGAGTTCCCATACAACCAGTGGACCAAGAACTGGCCACTGGCAGGAAGCAGAGAAACTCCCCTGCATCCCTGGGTGACTCAGCCAGCCTGTTGGGATCCATAGGTTGTCCTTGTCCCCCAGGCACACCGAGGGCTAGAGGCAGCCTCTCCCACCATCACTGGGTGAGGGACAGGTCCCCGCACTTTCCTAGAGCTTCATATCTGCTTTTGGCATGGTAGCTCCTGCCAGCAGAGAAGGGAGTGATCAAGAATCAAGTGTCTGGGGTACCCTGGCCAGACACTCTCTTGCATCTGAAAGCCTGGCTTAGAGCCAGGCTGGCACTTAAGTTCTCCTTGCCAGGCCCACGTTCTGTTAATGGGAGCCCCAGGAGTGCTGCACTACCAAGAAACAACACAGAGACTGCTGGGAAGAGAGCCTCTTGGGACAGCCATCAGAGAGCACGCTGGCACCTCTCCCCATCATCTTCTGCTACTGCACTGCCTGGTGGCCACTGCCACCTCTCCCCATCATCTTCTGCTTCTGCACTGCCTGGTGGCCACTGTCACTTCACCCCACCATCTTCTGCTACTGCACTGCCTGGTGGCCACTGCCACCTCCCCCCATCATCTTCTGCTACTGCACTGCCTGGTGGCCACTGCCACCTCCCCCCATCATCTTCTGCTACTGCACTGCCTGGTGGCCATTGTCACCTCTCCCCATCATCTTCAGCTATTGCACTGCTTGATGGCCACCAGACCCTGGTAGAAGCAGCAGGTGCCATGGTGCAAGCAGCTGTCACTGGTGGAAGGATCAGTTCTGGTTCAGCAAGCCACCACTGGCTTTCTATGTAGAGTCCATAACTGAGAGCAGAACTGCATTTAACACGTATAAATGTGTTTGCCCATTATGCTGGGAAGCAACTGCTGTGGCAAACATCTCAGAAAATGAGTATGTTCCTCCTACTGCTTTCATCAGTCTTTGTCACCTGCCATGTCCTCATCTTCAATTGAGAAATTCCTTATTGATTTAATTTGCAGATGTCTATAAGCCTTTCCCAAGAGTATCTCAGAAGAAGCCACGTGGCAGTTCAAAACAACTGCCTGAACTGCATCATAAAGCATTCAGCAAGATTTGGTAAATCCGCAGGATAATAAATTTACTCCACATTTGATGGTCAGAGTTTAAGCTTATCTCTAGTTTTATTTAAGTGGCACTGGTGTAAAACATTCCTGCCTTCTGGAGAGGTTTGATTGGATTCAGGGAGGCTGAGGTTTAATTAGTGTAGACGCTCTCTTCCCACCCACATAGTGGGTGCAATGGTGGCATTTGGATGATGCACCGTTTTGATGGAGCAGGCTTTGGAAAATATCTAGGAAAGTTTGGACATCTCATTAGTTCCTCAAAGCTTCTGAGTTTTCCAAACAGCCCAGACTTTCCCTTTCCTCTCTGGCCTGGCTTCCCTCCCTTCACCTGCAGTCCCATGAACAGCTCCCAGTTTTGCTACTGGTGAGGTCTGGGGAAGTGAGCTGCTGGGAACACCCTTGCCCTTTGGGGGATATTGGTGAGAAGGAAAGAAAATAAAGACAAAGATTATCTGGACATAGGGATGGGAGTGCTGATTTAGCATTTAACAGCACTGCCAGTGTCCCCTTTAAACAGTGGCGACTGCAGCTTTACTAATATCTAGATAATAGATTTACAACCGACAGGATCTGGGGAAATGTGTGATAAAAAGCAGCACCTAATCTATAAGCAGAAGCAATAGTGCTGAGTGACCTCAGGCAAACAAGTGGCTCATTAACCAATCAATTGATAAAGTTCAGTGGAATAACTCGTGCTAAATGCTGCCCTGGCAGGGTGCAGGCAGGGCTGGGGAAGGCAGGCTGGGCGGACAAGTCCATCCTGACTGGGACAGGACTGGAGCTCACATTTATCCCAACTTACACCAAAACAAGAGCCTGAGAAAGGGGCAAGGGAATGAGGGAGGTGGGAAGGAGACTGATGAACCGAGCAGGGGTCCCCTGGGAAAAATGTTCTGCGAGCACCTCCAAGGACCAGGTATGGCTGGGGCACAGCTGCTCTCTTCTCTTCCCCCGGTATCATGGCCTCCTGGGGACTTCTACAAGGTGGCACATGCTGAAACCACTCCAACATGCTCTCCAGGGACCAGACTACAGCAGGAGGGAAGTCTCGAAGGTGCAGGCTGTGATGTCCCAAGGGGCTTCTATCCCACACCTCACACCCTGGAGCCTGAGCCACATGGGACCTCAGCGTGGAGGTGTTGTTCCTTTTGGGGGGTGGACAGCAGACATCTCTGTCCAGACACCTCCAGGCCAGCCAGGAGCATCTCTCACAGGCAGGACAAGTTATCTGGTCAGTGTCTGCAGCAGCTGGTGTGACACCACCACAGCCCAGCCAAGCTGTTGGCCTGGGGGTGTTGTGGCTGCAGCAGCTCCTGCCAGGACACGTGTGGCAGCAGGCAGCCCATGTGCACTGAGAGTGGTCGGGATTTGGCCCTCTGAAGGGGAAACCTTGGTCCTGGAGCCCCAGTTTGCCACTGCCATCCCCAGGAACCAGACCTGGGCAGGGGGCTGCTCCATCTGGCTGATGGAGGTGAGATTTCCATAGTCGTTCTTCACTGACACCTCTCAGGGACCCCCAAACACTCAGAATATCAGGGCATGATGCAAGATTGTTCCCTCCTCTTCATTCTTAAATCCTCCCCAGGCAATGAGGCTTTCATTTCTTCTCCAGGAATAATCGTCCAGAGCGTAACACATTTCACCATTAGAAATATTTCCTGCTGTCCAGTTAAAATTTATCTATTGACGAACTCAAATACAGCTTCCATAATGTCATTCACCTCGTTGCCAGCAGAAATAACAGGCCTGATGTATTCCCCCCACCCCCCCCTTTAGAATGAGGCTCCTGAAATTATAGATGGGAGCACTAATTGAGTGCCAAGAATGCTACAAATGATTTGCACTGTGATGGAATCTGGTAGCAAACCAACACATTTCCACCCCACTTGCACGTGCAGTTATGCTGCTGTCCACTCAAGGCAGGCACATACCCACCAGCAGGATTCTTTGTGACCACAGTTGATGTTTGTTGCTAGAAATGATCCCTGGCAAGGAAGTGTTTCACATTTTTTACCCAAAAAGAACATTAATCTTAAAGAACTTCCCCTCCCCTTGTTTTTTTATTTGTGGTTCTTCAGATATAATAAGACCAAAAGGAGTTCTTCGATTCTTTTGGTTCCTGTGGTGGGGTGATGGACTCATGCCCATGGTTCCTGGACTCTCCAGACCACCTCCCAGTCCCATACTGGGCCAGCCCAGGATGGTTTCCTTGCCAAAGTCATGCAAGCAACTGTGCACAGCTAAGGCTGAACTGTAACACAGAGCAATAAAAGGAAAAGAAAAGCTTTCTGTTCTCCAGTCATTTAAACAAATAAGATAAACAGCATTTGCCAGCCCAGGAAGATTATGTGTGCCTTTGTCTCCCCTGTTTTGGTTTCCTGTGCTAAGCCCTCGCTCACCCATTCAGAGTCACTAATGCCCAAGGCTCAGAGTTGCATTCCCTTGTGTTGATTTCCATGTGTACTTTAGGGTTTCTTTACATACCCAAATCCTCATTATCACTCTAAACCACGTTAAATTACAGGAACAGTGGGCTGATAAAAATCCTCCCAAGTCAAAGCAATAGTGAGCCCATTACCACTGACAGCCCTGGGCCCCAGCTCTAGAAGCACACAGGAGAAATACAAAGGAACTAGATGTTTAAATAGGCAGGATGGAAAGATGTACCAATAGCAGCAGAAGTGGCACAGATCAGTCAGTGGGTGAGCAGGAGGTAGGTGGATCCTGGGGGGAACAGCCTTATGGCAGAGGATTGCTTCCACCTCAAAACCAACAAGATTTCCTGATCATTCCATTCAGATCTCTCTTGTCCCCTCCCTACGACCTTCCTATCTCAACATACATATTTCTGGCTTATTTTTCTTTCAGTTGCCCCTCATTTCATGATTTTACTCACTCTCCTTTTCTCAGAGTGTGAATATTAATGTCAGTCTTGGCTCATTCAGTGTCACCTCTCACTACCCCGCTCCCTTCAGTCACTGCTTTTGGCAGCTTGGATCCTTCCTTCCATCAGGAACTCAACAGTTTCATAAAACCTTGCAAACCTGCGGCAGCGGAAGGAACCACGTCACATGGAAAGCAAACGTGTCTGAGTTCAAACCAAGCAAGTCAGTAGTGTGGCTGTGGGGGGAAGCTGTGGGTTGCAGCCCTTCTGAGATACCTGCTGGGTGATGGAAAGACACAATGTACTCAAAGATGATTCCTTAGCAAAGGGACTGTTAAGGGCTGGATAGAAACTCTACTGAAAGCCAGGAAGGTTTCTACTTTCTTCCCAAGGAGTTGGAGGGGGTCCTGGGAAAGCATTTGTTTGTTTTTCCCTTGTCATCAGCCTGCCTTTGGCTGAGAGCTACGATCCATTCAGGGAGGACCTGTTTATCTGTGAGAACAGCAGCATGGCAGTGAAGAGGTAAGAGTGGGAGTGTGCTTCAGGCAAAAAAATGCAGATTATAGCCCCGCTAGTAATGAATCCAGCACAGAAAGAAAGAAAGAAAGGCAGATTGTTCTAATTTTCTGAATAGATTTAATTCCATTTTGTTCCCCGTGAGTCCCTTCACTGACAATTGTCTGAGTGGAGGGAGGAAAAAAGGGTTCCAAGCAAAACACTTGTCCATGAAGGATGTTATTAAAATGTCCTACTTGAACACTGGCACTCTGCAGACCAGAGTTGCAGAATATAAGCATTCTCCCTCCCTTAGACGAGCTTTGTCTAAATGCAGAATGTTTGTCAATTATTTTCCAAAAGTACAATTGCTGTGATCAGAATTAGAGCTGGCTTGACTTGTCCTGCCTGATTTAGCACCCACTTGAACAGGGTGGGTTCAGAAGTTCAACAAGAACTTGAGGGCTGTTGGATTTGCAGCAGGCTTAGAAAATGCACAGGAAAACAACAGGAGGAGGGAACAGATTGGGAAAATACATAGACAATGGGGGTGAAAACCAGACAGTGGTCAGAGAAATGAAAAAAAGCTGTGGTGAGTAAAAATCCACTGGAGAAACATGGTGGCAGAAGTCTCTGACTGGGAGAACTTCCATCATCTGGCTTAAGAGGACTCAGGCTTACTCATACCTGCATCCAGATCTGCTTCCATATATCTGTTGAACCCATCAGTCCTTCAGCAGAGAATTTGGTTGCAGGCCTGCAGCATAGATGTTGGTCAGATTTTAGCAGAGAACTTGGCCCTGCCATCCTCCTGTATAACTTCCTTCTCTTTAATAGTCTGGGCAACGTGTCCCATCCCCACGCAAGTGCTGCAAACAGGACGAGTGTCCTGTGAGACAGGAAAATGTGGATTCTCGTGGCCAGCTGTGGGGTTTGGCATTTTGTTCCTTGCAAAATTCAAGAGCAATGGGACTTCTCAAGGCACTCCCTGCAATGCAATCAATTATATCACATCATGCACTGATCTGACCTGGGAAGTCTAAATGCATCTCACCCTGTCCTCCAAAAGCTTTTCTTCAACCTCTCCTTGCATTTGGAGGATGGAGCGTGTCTTAATTCTGCAGAGCTGGCTTCCAACTAGACCCGCTTGCCTATCACCACGGGCTACAGGCTGTCCCTCACCCCACCACTCTTTTGAAGGTTAAAGAAACTTATTCTGACCTTTCCTCTTAAACAAGAGGAATCTTTGGCATATGAATACTGACCTGCCTTTCACATTTACATTCCCATACCACAGGTACCAAGGGCATCAAAACTTTAAGTCAAGAGCAAAGGCAACTGGAGAAACTTGCTGAGGACCACCACTTTCTGTTAATGATGTGAGTAGCAGCATTGTCCCTTGTGAAGAAGACACAGTCCCTTCCCGTAAACTCTGGCTACGTGACTGTGCTATTATTGGTACAGCTGATGCTGAATGGCCACAGGAAAACACTGCACTGGCTCTTGCTTTTTCCAGATCCAGAAAGGACAGAGGGCACAAAGACAAACATAGCCTCTCCTGTGCACATGTGACAGTCACAGTAGAAGCCACTCACCATCAAAATGCCTCACTCCTCCTGACAGGTTTTGTCCTAAAACAATGTCTTAAAAGTCTGCAGCTGGGCTGGATTTTCCATATCCAGCTGGAACTGCCAAAGGCACAGAGAAAGCCCTGCTAGCAGAAAAGATGCCTCAGTTTGGAGAGAAAAAGCCCTTCCCAGCAGTCTGTCCGTAACCAGTAGACAGGGTTTGCCATCCTCCTCCTGAGTGGAGGTGCAGCTGTGGCATCTGAAAGCTGAGGATGCTGGCGGAAGAACCTCTGCTGTGCTCCACACCTGTGCAGAACAGGGGAGAAAGGGTGTTTCACAGGAGGGGATGCCACAGCTCCTGTAGGCAGCAAGAGTTCTGCTCCTTTGCTGTATTCACTTCCATCCAGGACCTTGGCTCCAAAGCACTGAGCCTGTTGCCCGCAGCACACACCTGCTTGGTACCGAGTGGACCTACACAAGGACTTGGCTTAACTTGGGTGAAGTACACACAGGACAGCTGCAGCTCTGGGACAGTCTAGTTCCTCCCTCTTAAATGCAGCACCTTTGTATTTGTTACCAGGCTCTACCTCATCCTTTTTTCCAGGCTGTTGCAGCAGCAGTTTTGGACACTGTCTTCCTCAGCCCTTGCAGCTCCTCACCAAGCTATCTCTTTTTCTGAGTTGTGTTCTTCTAATCCTACTACCCCAAACATGAATGGGACTACTGAATAGCACTGGGAGCAGGACCAGGTCATGTCAGGAAAAACATTCCCATAGTTTGAAAGCCACTAATAGCGATGTGGGCACTTAGCAGCCCACCGCACACTCACTCTGAGCTCCACACCGGATCCTACACGGTGCTGTTTATACACCTGCTTGTTAATTTTTGATGGCATCCCTCATTACCAAGTCCAGGTACAGCAACATTCACTTCTGTAATCCCCCTTTGTTTTCCTAAGCTAGTGGCCTTGCTTTTTCCACCCTGTACTGAGAGCTTCAGGGGTAATTCACACAAGAAAAAGCTCTACCTCTCCATTTGCATCGTAATAATTGCTCCAGGGTTGTTTTGCCATAAACAAGTCATCCCCTACAAATGAATGAGAGCACTTCAAACCCAGCAGCCTCTAATGCTGCCACCCAAAAGTCTTTTCAGTTTGAGTCCCTAGTGAGGGAGCAGGGGAAAAAAAAATCCCAACCAGCCCAGCCATAAATCAGCTCCCCCCCATCCTGATGATCCCTGGCTTCTTTCCAGCCTGAAAGAGGAGTGAGCACAAACCCCTGGCTGAGCACGCTGCCTCCCATCCTGCACCGCTCAAGCAAACGATGTGTTGACATGACAGGCTGTGAGAAGACAGACCACAGCAAAGCTGAAAAGCTCTCATTTTGGCCGGGTGTCAAAGTGCTGCTTGGAGCTTGGTGGCTGCAAGGGCAGGTAGCACCAGGTGCCTGGCTGGAGGGACACTGCTGAGCTTCACAACTGGGCTGGGACTACAGAGGTTGAGTCTCTGTGCCTCATCCCAGGGCAAGGTCCTCCTTGTCCCCACTCATGTCCCACAGGGAGCCTGCTTTTTGAAGGCTGTGGTGGCCTTGGCAAGCAACAGGGGACCTGAGTGACCAGTCTGGAAGGGGAACTGCACAGAGAACCAGCAGACGAGCACCGCACAAGGAATTAGCCCTGTTCACCAGCACACATTCCTTACAGGTACGTCACAGGGAAATCCTGGCTGGGATTTCGAAGCTTTATCCACCTTGCAATGGTTTCCACCCTTGCTGTTGTTTACAAGCTTAACAAACTGAAGACTGTTTGGAAGACATCACTCCTTAATCTGGTTTGTCCTAAGACCAATAGGAGAGAATGAAGGCAAGGTCATGCACAACCAGCACAGAAACATCCTTATTTATCTTCCCTAAGCTGTTCTAAATTTTAACTCCTTCAAGATATATTGAAACAATCAAGATTGGAACTTCATGGTGACTGCGACTGGTGGGAAAACCCTGGCACTGTTATCAATTAATTATTTTTAATTTCACCCCATTTGGTTCCTTATGCAGGTCCAAGTCATCAAACCAAACATGTAGCAAAGCCCCAGATGAGCATCTCCTGCCTCCTACCTCCGACTCAGCTACAAGCCGTGGGTCAGCTTCAGAGCCCCACCTACATAACACTGCAAGGTGTCTGAAGAAAAGTTGCTTCCAAGAGCCTCATGAGGCATCCCTACCCGGTCAAAGTGAAAAGCAGTCCTCTAAATATCTGCTTGGGGAACATGAATCCAGGGACTGAGAAAGAGAGCTGAGCATAAAGCTATTTTTTAGAAGGTGAGTTTAAAGTTGGCTAAAAATATGGCCTATCCCTTTCGAGGGTTATTTTGCTTACTATGCTGACAAGAATAAAGCTATTTGTAACAGAGCATTCCAAGTATTTGAGGCTGGTGTTTGTCTGTCAGTCACTCACCCTCCAAAACAGTCTTGTCAACATTTGGAAGGCAAGTGGGATGTATGCTCCAGCCCCCTCCCAGGAAAGCTGGGAGACGATAACGGAGCTGTAAGAGCTGTGAGAACCTGGGGCTGAAGAAAACAGGAAGGAGGAAAGGAGGGGAAAAAAAAAAATCTGTTAAGGACGAAAAATATTAGAAACCCCAAAATGTTTAGAAAATGAAAGGTAGGTTTTAGAAGAAAAGTCAAGTATAAGGAAAAACATACAAACAAAAATTGTTTACAGAAAACATGAAGATTAAGGAAGTAATATAAGAGGAGACAATGGCTGGAGACTACATGGGGGAAGAGGAAGAAGGGAGAGTGACCACAGGAAAATACAACAATCAGCTTTCCCCATTGTAAAGCAAGAGCTGTGTTTGCCCAGTATGAATTCGCAGGACACTGGCTGGCCCTGCACTGTCAGTCACACCTGGCACGAGGTGGGCTTGGCTGTCCAAGACCCAGAAACCAGAATCACCTTTGTGGCTGGGTGGGTTCCAGGGATTCGCTTGTATTTGTCACACCTAAAAAGGCAAAGTCCCCTGGCTGTGGAAGCTGGGCTGCACAGGGGACTGCCCTTCAAGCCAGGAGTGTCTCTACCTGTAAAGTGTTTTCCTTAGAAAAAGAGAGGTGTGTGCCTTAGGCACCCTAGAAACCCAGGGAACACCAGCCCTTGCAGTCTGCTCTCGAACCCAGCTTGCTCCACAGCCAGGTAAGAGGAGTGGTCACAAGGAAATTGATTTTCTGCTTATGCTTCTCCTTATGCCCATACAGGAACCTCTGCATCCTGCACTACCTAGACCAGCCTTCTCTGTCCCTCCTCTGCACCTCTAACGGATCCTGTAGCAAGAGCACCTTGTCTCCTCTCCCTCAGCTCTTCGGGACTAAGCTTTGAGTGTCACCATTTCATTTCCAGACATCCTTTGCATTTCCCCTTGGTGCTCCCTATCCATGGGAATTGTTCTGCTGTTAAAATCACATTAAACATGACTGTATGTTATTGCAGCTGCTTGGAAAGGGGAGCAGGAACCTGGTAGGGGTTGCTCCCTGCACCCACTGTCCAGGGGAATCGCCTGCTGGCTTGCTCCCCGGTCACAATACCAACTCCAGCCTCTCCCCTACATCTCCACCATCCACTTAAAGATCTGAAGAGCCAAATGACACTCAGTGCTTAGCACAGCAATTTCTGCCATGACTAATCCTGCAGTGAGACACCTTTTCCCAGGGATCCCATGGCTGACACACGTTCAGCTGCCTCTCTGCCTCCATCCATGGCACACGGAGGAGAAGGCTGAGTGAGCTCAGCACCCGCTGCTGCCTGTGCCCGTGGAACACACAACTACACCAAGGAGCTGCCTCTGCCGCAGCTGAAGGCACTGGTGGTGCAGATCCTCTCCCGTGGGCTGTGCTGGGAGGAAGGGGCTGAGCTAAGGATGCCAGGCAGTAACTGTGGTCTGCAGAATCGGGGCAGGAGAACCCTGCAGGGCACAGCCTTGCCTTCGGATGATGGAAATGACTGAGTGGTTTTGAGCAAGGGGCTTTTGTCATTAAGGTGACACTCGTGACAGTGAAATGTGCACAGGCAAAGTGTTGCTTTCCAGGCATAACCTGGGGGATGAGGAGTAACTTTACTCCAGCTCAATTTCCACCTCAGTCCATGAAGCTGGTCTAAATAGGTTGAGAGCCGAGTCACTTACAGGGATCCTCACAAGGTGCTCATTAATTTGAGTAAACCATCAGCCCCAGGCTACAGTGTGGCTATTCTGGCTTTCACCCTCCAAAGCAGCACTACGGAGGTCGGTGGATTTGCATGAGTAACAGCAAGAAAAGAAATAGTCTCAGTGCACAAAACCAGTTCTGGTCCTGCTCCCGTTGAAGTTCATCTCCAAGCTCTCAGAGGTAGCCAGGGATGCAGCTTGTCCCCAGGAGCAAGCGCACAGCTCAGAAGAAAACAGCAGTTATGGTAGAGGAAGAAATCCCTGAGATGGGGCACAGCTCCTCTCTTCCCACCCATCTCCTCCACTCTTTAGCAAGTCACTGGAATCTCACACCTGCTTCTTGCTAAGCCTCCAAACTGCTCATCCCTAGTCCTGCTCCGAGCCTGGAAAAGGCAGCAACAACCAAGAGAGCACAACCCGAGTGAGAGGCTTTCCCTGCGCAGACGAGCTTGTGCTCCGGCAGGTCACAAACTGCTGTGGTGGGAAGGGAAATGGTGAGAAAAACCAGCAGATCGTTAGTGGAAAAGTGGAAAAGCCAAATCCAGATCCCCGTGTTTTGCCCTAGTTGACCCTTTTGTGACTTTTTACTCCAGGGAAAGTGGGGTAAATATGGCAATGATATGAACAAAATCTAAATATTTAGGTGTTTAAATAAATAAAGCTTTTACAGATTTCCAGAATCTATTATTCATGGTGCACTGGGGCTTGTCCAGACTGTGCACCAAGGCATATAAGAAGGTAGAAAATTACTTTCAGGCTCAGTAAGTTGAATCAGTTTGTGTGCTGAGAGCTGGTCCAGGCCTTCCTATCACTGGACAGATGAACCTCAATTACTTCACAACCAAAGGAGCTGCAATTTTGCTGAGCACTGTGGGTAAATGACAAGCAACAAGGCTGGAATGAGATTTCTTTCTCTTACAGATGTGTTGAGCAAGAAGACAATCTCTGTCAGCCCTTCACATCCCAAGGTGTACACCGTGTCCCTGGGAAATGGCTCAACCAAAGGTGGAAATAATTGATTCACTGCAAGTGAAATCAGCCTAGAAACTACTTTATTTTCAGCTTCATAAAAACACAGAACATTTCAAGTCCTTTGTTGAAGCTGATTGTTTGAAGGAGTTAAAAGAACTCGGAAAAATGTCACTGTAATCCTTTTGGGATGCAGCTTTCCAGTTAACAGCATGGCAACTCAGTGTCACCATCAGAGCTTCAAAGGAGGATTCCTGACTTGATAAAAACACCACCATCCTTCAGCCTGACATTAAAATGCCGTTCAGAAAGCAGCGTTTTCCCTGTGCCCATGTCTGTAATTACACTGCACAGTCTTAGAGCGAGCACAGCTAACTGAAGACAGGCTGCTCTGACCTCAGCAACTGTCTCCTTAGACTTGTGCTTTTGTCTTGGCATTTTCAGCAGGGTTACAATTAATTAAAATTCCCAATTAATTACAATGGTTTTGCAACAACAACAACAGCAGCAAAAATTGCTCGGAGAAAAATTGCTCCAGTGAAACTGGAGCCTGGTTGATATGAATATGCATGGAGCCCAGAGTACACTGTATGGGCATGATGTGTGCAGCCTGTCCACAGAGTAAATGATACAGCACAGGAGGAATAAAGTCGGAGTTTGGCAGATATTGAAACAGGGGTGTAAAATTCTGCATCACTCTAGTTCCCCCTCTGCCTCTAACTCACAGTTCAAGTGCATGGCTTTCACTACAGCTGGATGAATGCTCGAGTTTGCCAGGGAATTAGAACTTGGCCAGTGCTTCTGCTCCTGCTCCTTGTCTGCCAGTCATCAGCTGAAATAGTCTTACAAGTCGCTTTCACCTTCTGTGCCTCAGTTTCCCCTCTGTAAAATGCATATGACACCACTTTCCTACCTTGTATGAAATGCTATGAGAAGTACAGAGAAAAAAAAATACACTCTAAAAAGAGAAATGCCTGTTAGTGAGTGACTCTGTTTCCTTTTGCCTTTGTCAAATCCGTACTGTAGCGAGAGCCAGCTCTGGTCGCTGGGAGCTGTGAAGAAATCTTTGTTGTGCTCTGAAAGCTGCGCAGCGGACTGTCATTGTCAAACCCACTGATGAATGGTTCCACTGGGGATCCAGGCCCTGCTCATGCGGGAAAGCAGCAAGCCTCAATGAATAACTATTGCTATTACTGGATCCAGATAATTAACACTTCTGCAATTTTATAAGGAAAATACTGTGTTGTTGCAAAGGACGCGGGGAACAGTTGGCCCCATTCTGTTAGTGTAAGCAGCCCCGGCCCTGGCTCTGCCTCTTAGAGGACATGCCCTCTACAAAATGCCAGCAAAGGGGATGATGTTTCTTCCCCTTCCCCTCCATTCTTTTTTAAAACCTTTTTTTTTTTTGGGGGGGGGGGTGGCAGGCACCCCTCCCACTTTAGCGATTGACAGGCTACAGGGAAGAAATCATCCTCTGAAAGAGCAATTTCAAAAAGCACATCTGCAAACAGTGTGTATTTAAGCAACAGCTCTGTCCCTGGGGGGTATGCAGGCTCTGCTCTGCCAATTTTTAGGGTCAAAAATTAAATTTTCAACCTCCAGACCAAAAAAGCAAAGAGCCAGAGAGACCTCTTGCCTTGAGTGGGATTGCCAGAGCCTTTTCCCCAGGACATACGCTGGTTCAAGGCAAAAGACTTTCAGGGAGGGATGAAACACGTAAAAACAATGCAGCCATGGTCACTGGCAGTGGCATGTAACCAAGTGGGAAAGAAGATCTTGATTCTGCGATGTTTGGCAGATTTTCAGGTGTTTAAAAGATGGCTGATATGACATAGCTGCTCTAAAGCATATAAGAATTGCATTTCTCAAATCTCTTAAAGTATGATGAACACACATCCTTCTTTCTAGTTCCATCTGGATTTTTAAGGTTTATGGATCCACCATCAACTTCTGTGCTGCCACAGAAGATATTTTTTCCTCAAAAAAACCCTGGAACTCAGGTATCTCAAATTCATGTGCCTTCAGGGGTTTTTAAGGAAAATCCAGGAGGTATCCATGAGACTTGCAACACGAGCAGGAGTGGGAACCCTGCAGTGGCTTCTGAGCACAGTGAGCACTGACATTAGGAGAGCAGAGCCACAGAATCTTAACATTACTTTTTTTTTTTTAAGAAACAAATCACCAAGCTCAAATTGATTATTATACACAATTATTTACTAAAGTAAAGGTCCAGTTATGTTCACTGACTGCTCCAAAACTTTGTCTTAATAACTTCTAAGCTGAAATGCATAATCCCTTATGCTTATTTTAAAGATGACCAACCCTGCTGCTTCTTCATTTCAAATAATATTTGCTTAGGTTACATTTCAAAGAAGGACTGGGATGTTAGGGGTTTTTTTACCTAAAATCCAGCAGGTAATCAGCTAGGAGGCTCTCAGGCCAGCCACAGCTTTGCAGTAGTATCTAATGTGAAAGCTCAGTGAATCAGATTCATTTCCTCCAAGACTCAAAGGTCACAAAGAGTCATGCTGAACATTTCCTGAGAACGTAAGTGGCCATGACAAACAGTCCTTCCAACCCAGAGAGGCACAAACCTGTTCTTCCAAATGCTGCAGGGATCACTGGCATTTTATTGCTTCTGATCCTTCACACTTCTTTGTTTAAAATAGAGCAGTGTGTTAGGCATCCTACTCCCTCTCTTCCTTAGGCTCAGCTTTGCAAACAGCTCTGCTTTTCTGTGGGACAAAAGGGCCAGTTGTGGAGAGTGGTCAGGATGTGGAGGAGGGAGGGGATGGGATGGGATGGGATGGGATGGGATGGGATGGGATGGGATGGGATGGGATGGGAGAGATGGGATGGGATGGGATGGGATGGGATGGGATGGGAGACCCTCTGAGTTTGACTCCTGGCTTGGCCAGCATGTTGCCAGATGCACAGGCCAGTCCCTCAACCTCTTCCCACCTCAGTTTCCCCACCTGTAAAATGGAGCAATGATATTGGTCTCACCTTGTGAAGCGCTTTGAGATTCACTAATCAAAATGCTCTGGACAAGTATTATTCTCATCTATCCACCTAGTCCTGCCACATCAAAGCAAATCACTCGTTAAACAAAATATCCTACTGTTGGATAGTGGGGTAATCCCACTGGATTGCGGGGAATTGTACTGCTGGATGTAACAGAATCCAGCTCAATTGGCTCAGCAAATGTCTCTGCCTCACTTTCCAGAACACAGAGGGCTCTTACACAGACAGACTAAATATTGCTTTTATCAACATAAGCAATTATTTGCCTGTATTCAAGCACAGGACACAAAAGACCCCAATCCTGCAAACAGAAATGCCTCGTTTTAGTCTCTCAGCACTCCTGTTGGCTTGAATGGGCCCATACATGTGAGTACAAGTATGCACAGGCAAAATGCTTACCATATGGAGGGAAATATTTCAATAATATTAAGCATAATATACTATTAAATATTAATTTATGTAATATTTGGGCATATTTAGGGCTAACAACTGGTTACAGAATGGAGAAACTGACTAGCACAAGGAAATAGGAATTAAAATTACAGTCCTTATTCACTCATAGGTTTTCTTTCCCATTCTGTTCCTCTGCTTTTTGATTAGAAAATAACCATCACATTACACAATATTTCCCTCATTAAACTACAAAAGCAACAAAGATCCCTTGCTTCTTTGGCCAATTAGTGCCCGTGTACAATCATCAGGAATACAAATCCAAGCGTGTTCCAGCTCTGAGCCAATAAGGCATCTACACAAAATCTAAGCTCTGCATTTTGCTGTTTCTTCAGCAATTCTTTCTCCTTTAGGCCAGAGCAACCAGCACGGAGCGTTATTCCCTCTCTTAGGAAACCACAACATGAAATGGCACAGGGTGAGGGCTGCCAGTCACCTCCAGCTTTGGCAGTGTTCTTCCATGGCTTTGTTTTAATCAACGCACCCTAAATGAACCCTAAATGAATCCTTCCGGGCTCTGCCTGGGCGTGGGGCTGGCAGGGAGGGTGGCTCAGGGGACAGGAGCAGGAAGAGGAGCTCTGGGAGATGGGAACAGATCTGCACATCCTGCAAACAGGGCCCTTTGTTCCTGGGGGCTGGTATGTCTCACCACCATGATCCCTTCCTGGCCTCTCCTCTTCTTCTCCTCCAAGAATAAAGCCATTTTCAGAGTTTGTACTTCTACACCCACCCCAAATCTGTGTAAATGATTCTCACTTAAACCGATTTGACTCTCCCACGGAGCGCTGAAGTGACGCCGTGCCACCCTACTCACACCCACCCGACTGCCATTTTCTGACCAATTTCCTTCTGACATGCATCTTACCCATCTCCAAAGTCACTTCTGAATTTGGTCTAAATTGGGGAATAATACACTGAAACGCTGCTAAAAAGCAGTATGGAATTGATCTCTGCCAGAAGGTTAATCTGATCTTTTTTGGTGTTTTCAGGGAAAACAGAGTGGGCGGCACTACGGAGGGAGCGGGCTGTGAGCCTGGAGTCCCAGCTCCTGTTCTCTAGTTCCCCAGCTATGTCAGAGAAGGCAATCAAGCACTGGCTGTTCAGCAGTGTGATTCTATTGATTCAAAGCGCTTAATAAACACAGAATTAGTTTTCCTTGTAAAAAAAGTTTCAGTGGAGAATGTTTTCAAAGTGGCTTTAGTATATTGTCCTGGTGTGAGCTGGGCCAGAGCTGGTTCTGTTCAGCAGCTGGAACAGCACTGGGGTTTGGGTTCAGCTGGGATTTGTTAGGAGAGAAATGCTGAGAACATCCCCATGTTGCATTTGTGTCCCTGGCACTGAAGGACTTTGTGTTTGTCCGTCTGCAAGCGCCAGATCTCAGGGGGGAGGAATATTGACATGGATCAGCTCCATGGGCATTGGTCTCTGCCAAGGGGCTGTTCCATCTCCTGTCCCCCATGGGCAGGAGATTCATGAGGGGCTCTTCCTCTCTTGCTCTCTCTGGCTTTCGCTCGGGCTCTGGCTCTCCCGGGATTGCGGTTTCGGGTTGGAATTGTCGCTCCTGAGGGATCGTTATCTGGGAACAGGCCGGACTTGGTCGGCGAGTGGTGAGCAATGGCACTGGGTGTCACTCATTTGCATATTTTATTACTAGCATTATTATCATTACTATTTTAACATCAGTATTATTTTCAGTTTTATTTTGTTTCACTTATTAAACTGTTCTTCTTTCACCCTTTGAGTCTCCTTACCCTTGCTCCCCAATTCTCTCCCCTATCCCCTGGCAGGGGGGTAGTAAGCGAGCAGCTGGGTTTGGTTGCCAGCCCAGTGACAGCCCAGTGAAACCTCCACATATGTCTACTTGCCTACAAGTAATTAAGTTTAATATTTGTGCAGTGGTTTTGGAAACCCAGGTGATAGGTTCCCCCAACGTCTTTCTCAGTCTGGTCTTCAAGGTCCCCAGGTTAGTGCATCACATGCTGCATGTCTGCCTGTGGGCTCCTGGGGCACTTTCCTGCCCTTCTTTCAGCAATGTTTCAGTTTCTTGGACAATTTTGCCAAATCCAGTGGAGGCCTCAAAGGCACTGAGCTCCTAGAACCATTATGAAAATACAAAGCAGGGCAGAGGAGAGAAACCCTCCCCGTTCCCTCACTCAGGGACAGGCACGTACCCCTGAGGAACCAGACCAGGGTTCTCTTGAGACAAAACACCCTGCAGCTGGAACACACCATTTCTACTGCTCAAGGCCTGATTTGATTAATCTGGAGGTTTAAAAGCAGAGGGGAGCATCAGCCAGAACATATACCTCTCTGCATATGTTCATCCCATGCTGGATGTACAGTTCCCAGCACGATGGGATCTTGCTCAGGTTACAACTTGCGTGTGCTCTGGCAAATCCCTGAGTCCATCACAGCCATAGAGCTGTCCTGCTCCCTTGCTAACTTCCACAGAATGGTTCTCCATGGAGGACAGACTTCCTCCATCACTATGAACTCCCCTAATCTAATTACTGCTAATCAGAAGTGTGAAGAAAAACATTTTCTCTGGGTCTGAGGTGCACAGCAGCTGGGGCAGCCAACTTGTCCAGCACAGATATCTGTTTAAGGAAGCTGAGAGCACGATGTACGCTGCAAATCCCGCAGCATGTCAGAACAGCTGAAACCTCCGTTAAACACCGGGATTCAGTCTGGAAGCTGTATAATCCCTTTGAATTTTCTAGGAAGGGCTATGGGAAATTTAGTGATGGTGAAAGGGCGGAATTTGCCTATTTCTGCTGTGATTCACCTGGCTGCAGAGAGCACGGCATCTGCAGCTCAGGGCTGACCCGGTATGTTTAACTACTGAACCCATCAAACCACCTCTTGCCATGTGCTCCGATCCTCCAGCCCAAATTAGCAGCAGCTCTGCTGCTCCAAGTGGAACAAAGGTCACTGTCGTGTTTCACTTGGTCTCCTGCTGCTGCTTTGTTTTATTTTGGGTCCTGCTGCCTGTCAGGGAAGAAGCATGATCTTGATTTTGCAAGGTTCAAATAAGGAATTTCACTTTTAAGTTGAACAGCCCATCAACCAAATGGTTAATGACCATTTTTATGGGTATCCTGCAAAACTGAATCTTTCTCTCAAAGACGGATCTTCAGGGCTTTTTCTGGCCTGCTTAAGCCAGCACATATCAATTGCTGTCCTTAAGTTGGCTAGGCAGCGCGGGCACTGAGGGTGTGATGTCCCCTGCATGCCCTGTGCTGGCAAACCACAGTTCCCTCTAAGCAAATCCGCTGTTCCAAGGCACCAAGAGGCAAATCATTCCACTGAGAGAAACCTTGGACTCTGAGGTGGCCTCTTGGCTCTAAAGCAAACCCATCAAAAGCACAGACCACTTTGCATTAATGGGATGCATTTCCAGGGCTGTGCTGATCAATGTCTAAAATAAACCCAAAAGCCTCCTTGGCTAGGTGTGCAGAAACACAGATCATCTGCGAAACGAGAGCGCGGCAGAACGGGTCCGTCTGATGCGGAGGAAATGTTGTTATCCTGACACAATCTCAGAACAGCTAAACAGGGCAAAACAAAGTGTATTTGTGCTCAAACCCTGATGATGTTTATTTACTAGGACAAATATAGCTGAGGGTAGCAACTTATGCTTGCTTTATTTCAAGAGCAAATTGCTACCATGGAACCAGACATTTGATGTTTCCCCGCTATCGCCCAACAAAGAAAGCTCGCTTTACTAACTCAGCTAATGACCAGCAAACTTGCCTCACGTGGATTATAAAAATAAAAAAGGACAAAAGGTGCAGGATGAAAAATAACAATTTCCCTCACTTGCTTTTGTGATCAAACAGTGGGGAATTTGCAGCAGAAAATTCGTGCTTTGAAATAGAAAAATAATAGTAACAGTGAAAATAAATAGCAAGAAGGCCTTGGTTCTATTGAGCTTTACTGAGCCTGAAAGCCCACAAGTTTTGCTGCTGAAGAGTGTATGAGGATTCATTCAAAAGTCGATAATCAGCAGCGAGGGATTAGTGCCTTCCAATAACTGCTCTGACTACAAAGACGGTAAAAGGCTCAAGCAACATCCATTATCTTATCCCTTTATACTGGCACATGGCCCCCAGTTTCACATGTACCGTGTTTACTATTATGGCAACAGAGCAAATTTGATCAGAGTAATGACAGCAAATAATCCAACAGCAGCTTTGGATAAAATCTTCCTTGATACTTCATGAATTTGGTGAGCTGCTGGACCCCACTCTGGCTTTCCTGGAGTGTGGAACACGCTCTGTCTTGCACAGCCCAACCACGTCTCCACGTCTGGAGCACACTCCCACCCTTTGGGACAGGCTCTGCTTCCCATTCCCGGACTGACCAAAGGAGCCCTTCACACCTCAGCTAGGCTGGACATGATGCTGTCAGTCTGTTCTGTGCAGGCATTAAAAAAACCCCAGGTTATTCTCCTTCCCCAGATGTGATAAGAGCTCTGTTCTCCCATGTTTTGTAGTACCCACAGGAAGATTTACTTAAAAGATTCACAATGTAAGAAACCAACTGGAAATGGAAAGTTCAATATCAGATGAAATTGGTTTGGGTATCTATGAGACAGCATATTTATCTACAAGGTTCCCAGAGACTTCAAGCACTGAATCAGTTATCTTAACACAAATCTATAGATCATAAGTTCTCTCATTTTGGGTTTGAAGTCCCACTTCCATCCTGGTCAGCAAAGAGCATTTTACTGCTATTCTTTATGGCCACGTGACAAAATACTCAGCTCCTTCTGCTTTATTGTTGACAAGTTTCTAGGATAAAAAAAGATAAGTAAAAAGCAATCTGCATGCTTACGTATCCTCCTCTCCATGCAAAAACTTATTTATAGCAGAACTTCTTAGCTGAGGAACTCAAAGCACTTTATGAACTGATTGATGAGTCACCTGGCCCTCTGAATCCTCACCTTAGCAGCCACCCCAATAAGACAGCGACCTGAATTTAGTCTTGAGCATTAAAAATGTACCTGCTGAATTCTACTCTGAAATGTGGTGCGGGCTCGTGGAGCACTTTTGATGCTGAGGGCTGATCCAGAGCCTGGCTGCACCTGGAGCCTTGCAGCAATGGTACCAGTGAGCATGGGGAAGGGCAGGCAGCTGTGTCTGTAGGGTCACTGGCTGCCTCTTGTAGCCAGGTTTCCATTTTTCTGGCAGAGAAAAGCAGTTGTTCTTCCCTTTTGGGTTTGTGTCTTGGAGGAACTGCCCTGTAAGCCATTGGCCCAGAGCAGAGCCTGAGACTGGTGTCTCTTGATTCACCTCTAGGTTTGTATTTCCAAACTGAAGACTTTCCTGGGACAATCAAGCCCCTGAAAAATGCTCCCCTTGGGCCACGTTGGGATGATTTTATGATGAGTCTGTCACACAAGGCTAGGTTAATGCTTCCCTGATACCAGAGAGAAAAACTCCTCCTGGTTTCCACACTTACACTGCTGCTGGTTCAGTGCTTAATGCCCAAACTGAAAGCTTGATTTTTCTCAACTTTTCAGAGAATTTGGTGTAGACTGGTCTCAGCTCCAAAGCGTTCCTGTAGTTTGTCCTATTTTCACATGATGTCTCTCAGGGGGGGACCATGTCTGCAGCGTCAAGGCTCTAGGAAGACATGAGGCTACTACACCGGCTGGTTTCCACTCCAACATGGACGTGTCACAGGGCTTGTTACAAGGGTTTGCATGATGAAGAAGAGGCCACAGTGCTTTGCTGCAGCTTTGGTGTAAACCAGCAAGCAGCAGCCCTTTCTGCATGGGTGTAGTGCAATTTTAAAACCACCTTACACTGCCTACCGCAGTGCTATGGGCCAGTCATGGGCTGCACATTGACCAGAGAAACCCACTGAACTAAGGCAACCCACCACAGGACAGGTGGGATCTCTCTAGGAGAAGCTTATGTATCAGGGAAGGGGCCTTATAGAGATCCCTAAGCTTAAAAAATATGAGTCTCTATATTTCTATCCCTGTGTTTCTATGTTAGAAAAGGCAGAGGGGTTGGGAAAGACAGGGAGAGCCTAGATCCACCTTAAACACCACCAAAAGAGATGCAGACTAAAAGAAAAGATAAGACCAACAAAGGCGCTTGCTGAAAAGCCAACTATATCAACAAACCCCAGCTACTACAGCTTGGTGACTGCGCTGCCCATAACTCCTGTTCAATAAAGGGCCGATTCTCCTCCCTTTCGGAAAACAATGTGTTCCACACACTGAAACAAATAACAGCCCCTCGCCAAGCCCCCGGCAGTGTCAGGGGATGTCAGGCTCTGCTCGGTGGATAACAAAGGCGTCAGCACGCAGCCAATCTCCTCCTGCCATCTCAGGCTGCCCTCGCTGCCCTGAATGAAATTTTTTCTCCTAATGGAAATGAAGAAAACCTCCAGTGCAGACAATCCTCCGTTATAATGGCAGTACATTCAGGACAGGGCCAAGCAGCGTAAAGAACAAGCCAAACCTCTTTTACTTAAAGCCTGGCCTGAATGTGATAATATAATGATTTCAGGATGGACGTTTCAAATGCCATTCATTGGGATTGACTTATTAGCACGTCGATGATATCAGCTAAAATAATTAAGAACGAGGAATTGAACAGATAGCATCAGCCAACTTCTCCTTCCCAACAAAGCTGGTATCCTTTTGCAGGTGGTCTAGAAGACCACTTGGTCTAAACATGGGTTACTCCAACGCAGCCAGCACCCTTTCACTTCTGTTCCTCTTTGCTTTCTGTAGAAGGATCAACAACATTGCTCTTAAACACCAGCTGAAGACCCAGGCACCCTTTTTGCAAAGGCAAAGCTCCTGATTATTTTGTGTCTAATCTCTTTCTGGCCACTGCTGATCATCACACTTTGCATTCAGAACCTGATGGAAAGCCCACTGAAGTCCTTGGGAAGATTCACATTCATTTCACGGGGTTCTGGATCAAGCCTATACACCGTGAGTTTCTTCTAGCAACGTAGGTTTCCAAAAGGATGGTAGCCCCGGTTGTTAAATTTAGCTTCCTAGCATCTGTCATAGCTAACTATTATTTCTGTTTTACAGAAGTAAAACACAACTCAAACCTTGACACTACATGAAAGCTTAAAATGGCTTTCAATTACTATTAGCAGGCTTTTAAATGGGATTTTGGTGACACCCCAAAAGAAGCAAAATACTTATGGGAGAAATTAAGCTATTGGAATGACTGGTTATATTGAACATACTCCTCACGCAGCTGGCAAAGAGCAAAATAAAGCTGCAATAAATTGATGACAACCACTTTCTGGAGGAATGACAGTTTATCTTAAGAGAGAACAGACCATTCAGCTTCTCTCCTACAACAACTTATGACATGGAGCATTTGCACACCTCTTCCACAAAACAGTAGCAACCAGAACAACCACAAGAGATCACTTTCTATATCCCATTACCAGCGTAAATGAAGGGCAGAAGGTAAGATGTGTGCACAATGCCACCACTCTGCTTTTAATATATCCACTTAGCATCATTCTGATGCTACATAGGGCAGAAAGCAACGGGAGATTACGTTCATAGTCTATTTCAAGTCTTCCAGTTGGCAAATAAACACAGTCCTTTAGGAAAAAAAAAAATCTTGTACATTGGACAAGCTTTGGAGTGGTTACAAGCCAAGATCTATTATTCTGGTTGAATTTGTTACAAGCTCTAAGCATATCATAAAAGAAGATCCTTATTTGAGTGTTTTTATCTTCCTGGTCATTTAATTTAGCTCCTTCCAAGGCGGTCATTTATTTTCTTCGCTGTTGCCTTCTTCATTTGCTAGATTTAGAGATTAAATCAAGACTTGTCAGCAGCCTTGAGCAGGGCGTCAATGCTAGTTTGAATTTTACTTGTCCTCTGTTTAATTGACTTTTCATTTGTATCTCTTCAGTGGTTTCCCCTCCGAGGCCGTTCCCCCTCCCGCCCCCCTTTTCTCCACTCATCCATATAGATCATACAAGCATTTCTGGCAAGCACCAGCTGCAGATACAGCAAGTTCTTGAGCATCTTCTACTTTTAGAAAACCACCAAGAGGCCAAATAACACCCGTGCTTGTTCTGTGAAGCTTGAAGCCTGCTTTTCAGAAAGACCAGTCTCTTTATTAACTCCACTGCTCTCTCTGAAACACGTGTAAGACACGGAGGACTGCAGAGCTACACATTTGGCAACGCAGAGGACAAAAAGCCATATATGGGTTTATAGTCTATTTTGCTGGGGCAGCCCAGCCAGTCAGGACTTTGAAACAGTATTAAAAAGAATTACTTCTAGATTTCTCCTCCAAGTTGCCCAAAAGCTGCCTTGAGCCCCTGGCAGGTCAGCACTCAAAATGCAGTCTAACCATGACCTCTCTACTTAAGATTCGTTTGCCATCACCGTAATCTTTCTTTCAGCTTTGAGTTTGCTTTCTTTGACACAGCCTATTACAAATTCACTAAGAGGGATGTGAGATGAAACCACTGAAACCTTCTACCTGGAACTGGTATTGCTTCCTCCAACCACTTCCTTCCCTTGTGGGGACTGAACAATTCCTGTCTGTGGTTGAGCACAGACTCTCTCGCACTGTAAATCTTCAGTATGGGAAAAGGAAAGGCCCAACTTCTCCATCAAACTTTGGTAGAAAGGCTGGGAAAGACACAGTTTAGCCCAGAGATTCATCAGTTCGTATTTCTACCCCATCAGCTGATACTGTTAAGAGCTGTTCTGTGTTGAGAAGCAGTTAGAAGAAGCAAGAGGAAATTTCAGACAAAAATTCCAGGCTACTGGAGAAAGTCCTTTACTGCAAAATCTATCTGCAGATAGGAGTGATATATAATTGTGAAAATCTTGGTGTCCTTAGGTCATTTAAAAGTAAACCCCACAAAACACTGAGGAATATGTGATCAAGAAGAGTTCTGCATTAGGACAAAACTGGAAAAATAACCTTTCCGTGATCTACTCTATCACCAACTCATACAATTTCTGTTTGTAATTCATTATTCTGAAGCTGTTTACCATTTTGTCCATGACAAGGGCAACTTCCATCAATCAGTTCTTGAACCAGGAATTCCTGGCTCTTTATCCAAATAGCATTCAGAGGAAATCGAGATGCTCAGTATCTGAACATTCACCTTTCTTGCTCTTATACACGGCACTTGATCCCTCTCTGGGAAGTTGGCATTGTCTTTGACAGTGATGCTCTGTCAATCTGACATAACCTGAGAGACATTCGGGGTATGTTTTGCTACTAAGAGAAAGACTACAGCACTTCAGTCATGAATAATTAAGCACGACTTTGCTATTGGATATAAGATCTGCTTTTGCTCCTATGTACATGTGCATTTACTTTTACACTCATCACATTGCTGTTAGATATACACTGCATGAACTTGGGGCAAATGGCCCAGGGTTTGTCCACTTAGAGTCAGGACCACTACTCATGATAACTTCTATTAAGGAGGTCTTCTAGGAAATAATAAATCAGAGGTTAGAGGAGGCTTGCTTGTAACTGAAGCTGAATTGAAACAGTTTCTTTCCCTTTCCTCTGCGCTTTAGTGTTGGTTATGGAAGAATCTATTTTTAGAAAGGAAAAGCACAAGGTATCATTTTGGTTTTTCCCTTGCAGAGTTTTAAGCCCTGCTTCTGCAGCCTCGTTTAGAAAATTAGTCTTCAAGACTGACCATGAAAAGGGGGCTTGGTAGGATCTCTTTTGTTGCAGGCATTCTCTTACTATCACATCCTACCCCGCACATCTGACACTGCAAAGGGGGGTTGCCATTTCTCCTGCCAGCCTTTGCCCTTCTTAACAGCTCTGACAGCTCTGGTCCACTTATTCTTGGCACTTGCTTTGAGCAAAGTTCACAGAAAGGTGTCAGTGTCCAGTCCGTGCACCGTTGTATCAAGCTGTTGTCAGTCTTCTGGATGACTGCTTAGGAAACAACCTCGTTTTGTTATCCAGAGCCTGAACTTGAGCACAATTCCTCCTTTGACTCCTGCTTTTAAAGATCAAGCTCTGTCTCTTTCTGCCTCTTGCCTGCATTTCACTGTCTGCACTAAGTCCTTGTCTGCCAGGCTGGCCATTGCTCTCCTGCTTGTTTA
Source organism: Antrostomus carolinensis (assembly GCF_000700745.2). Lineage (NCBI taxonomy): Eukaryota > Metazoa > Chordata > Aves > Caprimulgiformes > Caprimulgidae > Antrostomus > Antrostomus carolinensis. The sequence goes on from NW_010336711.1 coordinate 63,663, forward strand.
TAAAAGATGTTTCAAGTCAACAAAATAAGTAGTTGGGTACTTCATTTCTCTTCCCTCAGGGGACAATGCAGGAACTTGGTTGAAGCCTGAAGGTCACTGGGGCAAAAGGCAATGGGAGAGGTGGTTTGTTCAAATTCAGAAGTAAGTGGGGCTTCAGAAAACACTAAACTGTTTGGTGTGTTTTCTTGTTATTTCCCGAGTTACTTAAGACACAGCATCTTCTTGGGAAAAAAAGGCTGATTGTGTGAAAGCCTCTTTTAAGGAAAAGAGGAAACACAAGACTTAGGGAAGGAAGGGAGATGGGACAGGCTCCTTCTGGAGCTTTTGTGAGGCTACAAATGTGAAAAACATTTCACAAGGACTTGGGCCTACAAGAAAGCTGGGGAGGAACTTTTTATAAGGGCTGTTAATGACAGAACAAGGGGAAATGGCTTCAAACTGGAAGAGGGGAGGGTTAGATCAGATATTAGGAAGAAATTCTTCACTGTGAGGGTGGTGAGACAGTGGCCCAGGTTGGCCAGAGAAGCTGTGGCTGCTCCTCCCTGGAAGTGTTGAAGGCCAGGTTGGATGAGGCTTTGAGTAACCTGGTCTAGTGGAAGGTGTCCCTGCTGATGGCAGGGGGGTTGGAACTGGATGATCTTTAAGGTCCCTTCCAACCCAAGCCAGTCTGTGATTCTATGATTCCTAGCCTGGTTCACTCACAGTAAGAGCACAAAGGGTGTCTTACTGAAGCTGGGAAAAGGTGAGCCCTTGTGAGGCCGGGGGAGCACTGGGATAGCTCAGTGTCCAGATGAGAGCCTGGGTGAGGACAATGATTCTGCATGCAATGCTCTTCCCTTTAAAGGGCAGCAAAGACCTAGGCAACCACCTCAGGCACCCCTGTTAGGTTAACCACAGCAGTACCAGGCTTTTCATGCAGGCTTCCAAAGTCACTCCCCAGAAAAGAGAATTTGAAAACATTGTCCACCACTTATGTCATCAGGATTCCACAGCATTTTGGCAACCCCATGGAGGAAAGTTACCTTCTAAATTACAAAGCCAGTGTCTAAGGCTGAGGGCAAATAAAAGAGAGAAGTCTCCAAAGCCCAGGACAACTAAAGCTTGTTACAAAACCAGAGAGATCGTTCTAGTGTGAAGCAAACCTGAGCTTTGCATTAAAAATGTAGATGTGATTGAAATAGCATAACCGGATTAAATGGATTTGACCTCCAGAAGTATAAAAAACGGTCTAAATACACCGAAACAGCAACAAACAGCTGCACTTTCCTTTTCATTGTGCTGTGGAACCCAGAAAATTTATTTGAAACAACACAGAAATTTCAAGCCAGTGAAAGATTTGCATTTCTTTTACAGGAACTAATACGAGAAAATAAGGATGGTTTGGAAAGAAACACTCATCATTTCAATGCCTAAAGAGACAGAAAGATTTTTGAAAACTACTTTTCAAAGTCTTTGAATGTGACTGATTTGCCTTCAAAAATGAATCCCTACCACACAAAACTAGCCAGGAGTGACTGAATCTTTCAGTACAATCTCCCATCCCAACCTTTGGTACACTGCTGCCTTGTGGGAGCATTTGATGGACATTTCTTTCAGCCTTTTTTTTTCTTTTTCTTTTTTTTTGAGTTATGTTAACCCAGATCAGCATCAGAGCCTGGTTCACTGCATCTCCAGACATCACCATACTGCCATAGCTGAGCAGGGACAGACAGAAGGGAATTAAACCCACACCACCACCAAAAAGAGATGTTAATCAAACCCCAGCTTAGAATTTCTGAAGGCTGCCTGTGAAATGCTGCATGGAAAAAATGCAGGAAAACAACACTTAGAAGCAAATAAACAAACCAAAGTGTGTGAAGGGGAATTAAAAACAGTAATTAAATATTCCCAGCATCCATTTTTCTGCAGTCTAAGGGAAAACTGTGGTAACACCACGCAACATTGTCCCTCAACTAGTTTCCAAATATTGGGGTAGTTCTTTAGTTAAAACAGAAGTTAGTAACACAGAATAAGGAGACTAATTTGGGTTTTCCTGTCATAGAATTATTTTAATAACTTGGGCAAGAGGTCCCTGCCCAGAGCACAGCTTCCATCTCAGGTAGGTCAGGTTGAGCAGGTCCTTGTCCTGTTAAGTTTCAAAAATCCCCAGGGATGGTGATTCTGCCCTTCCCTGGGCCCAGTTCCACTTTTGAATCAACCTCCCCATGAAGCATTTTTTCCTTATGTTCTATCTTAATTTCCATGAAACACGTGTCTGTTGCCTCTTGTCCTTTCACTGTGTATCTCTAAGAAGAGTCTGGCTCCATCTTATCTCTATCCCTCTTTGGGTGGTGGAATAGAGCAGTGAGGTCTCCCTCAGCTTTCTCTTCTCCAGCTCCCTCAGCCACCCTTCACTCAACCTGTGTCCCAGCTGCAAACACCCTGGTGGCCCCAGTTTACCACTGATTTACCCCTTGGCTTAGGAGACCCAAAACTGAACATCACATTTGAGATGTGAGTTCAGTTTGTGAGTACCAAGTAGGGGGGAACAGGCAAGATCTAGTCCCAAATGATGTCCCACAGCCTCCTTTCTTGAAGTCATTAAATGTATAAATAAAGTGCTACAGTTAAACCTGCACTTCCTAAAACCAGACACTATTTTTTCTTCTCCTGGTACAAGTAACACTGCAAATAATTGTACGTGAAATAAATTTGAGAGCTGGTACCTGAGAGCACCTGAGGCAAAAGGGAAATGAGGATGGCAGGAAAAGAGCCACAACAACAGAATCTTTTCTTTCCTGATCTCTGTTTTCCAAGAGGTGTAAGAAACACAGAAAGAGTATTTGGACAAAGGTTGGACACACAAAGTGACACTAAAATTGGGTGGCAATCAACATAAGCAGAGATGGGGTGGTCTTCACCAAAACTGAGGTGCACACAGACCTATTTGTGTGCAATAACCCAGATCTGCTCAAGCCCATCGGTGTGCACATTATTAGAAACTCAATTGTTGTGGGATTTGGGATCTGAGCTGGAATGAAAGATGAGCTATGTCCAATGCTGGGACTTCATTACATACAGATTAGTAGCACCTCTAATTTGGCAGCACCTCAAGTGCTGTGGCCGCCTTGTCAGCAGGACCAAGTAGTTGTTACTGTCTTGAAATCAGGCAGCTGTGGGGCTCAGAGCTTCTGAAAACTGACAGCCAAGAGTCAAGCACTGAGCAAGTCTTCGGGAGGATCAAGACAGTTCCTTCTGCTGAATGAGGAGGATCCTCCTGAGAACAGAGGGAGCAGGATGTGTTGGAGAGCTTCAGACAGGCTCCACGCTGCGTAGGTTTGTGCCCAAGTTAATGAGGGAGCCAATAAAAATGTTATCATCTTGGTTATTTAAAAATCTCAGGTTTTATTTATCCCACTAGTGTGGAATTTAAATACATCACCAAACTTTGGCTCAGTTTGTATCACCATTATGGACACTTTGTAAGAAGTTTTTTCTATTTTTTACAGGAATCTCCAAAAACCTATTTCAAAGTCCTCTGCAGGAGTACTTAAACAAATCAGAATGTACATTTAATCCTGAATATCTGTTTAGGCCAGAAGGCCTCATTTATTGACCAAAAATGGAAAAAATAGTTCAATTTGATCTCATTGATCAGAACTAAAAGTCCCAGGGTAATAACTCAATTTTCATGCTCTGTCATAGGAAAAACTTTACAAATTGTTTATCCAAATATGAATTTAAAATAAACTTATTTCTTGAAGGGATTGTTAAACAGAAGAAACAGATAAATTTAAAAAGAAGATAAATAAAGCCTAAATTCTGAATCATTTACTGAACCATATGAAAATTACTAATTTCTAATTCTTTATCATTCATGGGCTGTCCCTTGGTTTTTCTTTTTTTTTTTTTTTGGTGGTTGTTTTCTTTTAATAATTACCTACAGTGAAAGACACTTTTAATAATTACAGTGAAAGACACTGAACAGACATTAGTATCACCAAGAAACATACCAAGATTTTGATTCACCCTCAGTACCTGGATCCCCTAGTGCCAACATCAGCTTCCATCTCTCCTGCACATCCCACCTCACTGCAGAGCTAAGACCTGGCTGGTCCCAGCAACGCAGCCACACGCTTGCAGGGGAATTGCTATCAAGCACAAGGCTGCTGGCAGGACGGGGGTCTTGGGGGCCCTTCCTCTTTTCTAACATGTCCCTGATGCCGTCAGTCAATGCTGGAGAAACGTCAAAGCTCAAGCTGGGATTTGGCAAAGCACTCTCTTGTTCCTCCTTACCAATGTTTCACAAGGGCTCAGGGCGCGCAGAGAGGTGCAGATAACAAACCAAGGACCATCAGCTCACATATCTACATCTTAAATGGACACATTGAGCAACATCAGGTT
>NW_010336711.1:68080-77728 GCF_000700745.2 Antrostomus carolinensis
TTTGGTTTGCAGCTAAACGCAGCCCGCTCTCTCACTCTCCCCCCCGCCCGCCCTCCAGGGAGTAGGGGAGAGAACTGGAAAGAAAAGGGCAAAGAGACGCATGGGTTGAGATAAAAACTATTTACTAATTAAACTAAAATGGTAATGATAACAACAGGGATAATAGAATATGCAAATGAGTGATGCACAGTGCAATTGCTCACCACCCACTGACTGATGCCCAGCCTGTGCCAGCCAGTGATCCTGGAGCAGAGACAGTCCCTAAACCAGAACCCCGGAAGAGTGAGAGCCCGAGTGATCCCCAAGAGAATATCCCCAATTTCCAGTCAGCTCCGGTTAATGTACTGACCACGAGGTGATATGATCTGGAATATTTCATTGGCACGTCCAAATGTCAGTTTTGGGTTTGCTATTCACTCCACTTCTCCCTCCCAGTCCCAATGCAGCTGTGAACCAGCCAAACACGATGGCCTGGAGCTCCAGCAGCAACTAATGACATTACAACTTTATCAACATTCTTCTCAGAACAAGTTCTACACTGAAACTAAAACCCAGCTATTCTAAGAAGAAAATTAACCTTATCCTAGCAAAACCAGGAAAACTGGCCAAGCAGCAACCACCTTGAAAGTAACAAGTTAATACAGTGCTTTGGGTTTTTTGCTGAGCTGTAAATCAGGAGAATATAAATTTATCATACAACTAAATTGAGGAAAACAAGGGCATGCTACTGGGAGCTTTCTGCTTTATTAAATAAATATCTTCTCACTCATGTGGAAAAATTTTGTCCAGTTTGGCTAAATAATTAATCACCGAAGGGTGACTGCTGATTAATGAACAGTATGATGATGTTCTGAGGTGTATGTTCGCGACGGCAATTTTCTTTCATCCCAGTGATTTGTGCTAGTGTTGCCGATGAAGTGGGATGATAAAGGCTCTGCAACATCTGCACGTACATTACACTGATAAGTATCTGCCCATTTGAGACTTTGTAGGCAATGAGATGGGGCTCCCACCTAACCTTGGAAAGGAGCATCTACCCCGTGGGCATCAGTGCACCCTACCAACCTGCTGACAAGTGACTTATTTCTCGTTCTCACAAGGGCCACGTGGAAAGAGCTGTGGTTGGCCAGTGGAAAGAGTTGGTTTAGCTGCAGCAAGCTCTAGTCTCCCCTCCTGTAATACCTTTTTGCTTATAGATGTAAAAAGTGAGTAAATGTGAGTAAATAAGAACAGATTTCCAAAATATACTGACCAAAAACTCAGTTCCTCACTACTGAAGTAGCCAACCTGCTTTTGTTACATCCAAAACTCATTATGAGGATGGTATGTCTCTCCTAGGGATGAAGCTCAGCATCCATGCTGTGGAGGAGCACGTCCCCTCCCCTGCCAGCCGCAGAGAGAGAGAATGATGAATTCACATAGGCTTAGTTATCACAGAATTATAGAATCAGAGAATGGTTTTGGTTGGAAGTGATCTTAAAGATCATCTAGTCCCAACCCCCCTGCCATCAGCAGGGACACCTTCCACTAGACCAGGTTGCTCAAAGCCTCATCCAACCTGGCCTTCAACACTTCCAGGGAGGAGGCATCTACCAGAGAGAGAGAATGATGAATTCACATAGGCTTAGTTATCACAGAATTATAGAATCAGAGAATGGTTTTGGTTGGAAGTGATCTTAAAGATCATCTAGTCCCAACCCCCCTGCCATCAGCAGGGACACCTTCCACTAGACCAGGTTGCTCAAAGCCTCATCCAACCTGGCCTTCAACACTTCCAGGGAGGAGGCATCTACAACTTCCTTGGGCAACCTGTTCCAGTGTCTCACCACCCTCACAGTGAAGAGCTTCTTCCTAATATCTAATCTAAACCTCCCCTCTTTCAGTTTAAACCCATTTCCCCTTGTTCTGTCATTAACTGCCCTTATGAAAAGTCCTTCCCCAGCTTTCTTGTAGCCCCTTCAGGTACTGGGAGGCCGCTATAAGATCTCCCCGGAGCCTTCTCTTTTCCAGGCTGAACAGCCCCAACTCTCTCAGCCTGTCCTCACAGCAGAGCTGCTCCAGCCCTCGCATCATCTTCGTGGTCTCCTCTGGACTCGTTCTAACTGGTCCATGTCCTTCTTGTGTTGGGGGCTCCAGAACTGGACGCAGTATTCCAGGTGGGGCCTTAACAGAGCAGAGTACAGGGGGAGAATCCCCTCCCTCGAACTGCTGCCCACGTTTCTCTTGATGCAGCCCAGGACACGGTTATTGGCCTCTGTGCTGTGAGCACACATTGCTGGCTCATGTTCAGCTTCTCATTCACCACCATCTCAAATTAGGACACATAGATCCACATTGTGGTGCCCCAGAAGTGATTTGAAAAATCTCAACAGGAACTTTGCGGAGACCCAGAGCTGGTCAGCATCAGTTCCACACAAAATCCCTCCAGAAAGACAGACATGGTTCTATTCCATCGAGAGCTGTCAAAGTGAGGTAAGCACTGCCTATGCTGGAAAGGCAGGAGCTGGATTACCACAAGGCTGAAGAACAGGGCTGTAATGAATAAGGAGCACTGTACTGGCAGTGAGGAAACATGGCTACATCACTGCAAGCAACCGCATACCACACCTCCAGAAATCTAGCAAGAAAACCTCTCATTTGTTATCTAGATGATTCTGCCTAACATCCATTTTGTGCGCTCAGCCTTTCCGAGGCACTTGTGCTTAATGCTTTAAAATTGGAGCTACTAACTCCAATCAGCTCTAGCAGGGAGAGGATAAATCACCAACTTCTGCTAGGAGGTACTGTACATTTTTATCATTCAAGTGATAGTTACCTCAACACAGACCCGTTCTTATCTCATCCCCTTCTGTAACAATTCCCAGCTGATGCAGAAATGCTCCAAGTCTTGTACCAGACTGTTACAGTGTGTACACCTTACTGTTGATGATGCTCTTGTAGACAAGAGCATTTAATACAAGTTTGAAGTTGCTGGAGAGGCTCAAAGCATGTTGAGTCACTGCTCTGCCCTTCAGATTGTTTTAAGGACCAGGGGGAGTGATGTGTCGGAGGAGAAGCATGCACAGAGGTGAAACGTCCACTCCTGGCCGCCCTGCCAAGGTGCCAACACTGGGGTGATGAATTATCTGAACAGGGTATTTCTGGAGGAGGGTGTTCTTCTGGACCAGTGACAGCCTGCTGAGCCCCTCTCTGCTCACTAAAGCAGCTCCTGGAGACACCCCTCATGGCCTCCTGGTGCAAAATGCACCCTTGGATTGCTACCCAAAGTACCCTGCCACGTGCCAAAGAGAAGAAAATCCCTTTCTTTGTTATTAAACCCTTCATTTCCTACCAGTGTTGGATCCTGCTTGTGATAAAACCTGCTCCCAGTTTCCCCTGAACACACAATCCTAAGCAGAGTTAGGCCAACGCCTTCAGGCCTTCTCAGAGAACGGCAACAGCATCTCAACACGCTTCCTATGATCGGCATCTCCCAACCTTTGCCCAAAAGCAACTCCTGCAATGTTAACCAAGAGGAATTTCTGTTGAAAGATTGCACAAGTTATCCTGTATCAAACAGAACACATGATAAATTGTCTTGGGCTCCTGACAACACAAAATCCCACAGGATGGCTTGATGGGGGAGAAGGTCCTTATTAACAGCCACGGCCCAAACTCATTACGTTGTGGAAGGACCCCATGTTACCCACATTTTTTTTTCTCTCTCTCAAGCTGATGTACTTCAGCTCCTTTGCTTTAAGCTTACAGGTTTTATATTCAGATGAAGGGTCTGCTGATGAACCGATATAATTTTTGGTGATCAAGCAGAACAGGACACGCCCATGAATAAAGAAAAACAAAACAATTTCAGCTCTGCCAATCCTTCTGTTTCAATATCAAAAATATTATTGATTAGTAATTTGAAAACAGGTGTGATGTCAGCTTACTACACAGCTCCCTGGGCTCCCTTCTGAGAGAGCACTCCTCAGTTCTTTCTCAAACTGGAAAGCTGGGGAGGGTGAGCATTGTTATTGGTAAGCTAAGAAATGCCTCCATCAAGAGTTTTATTCTATTATCGCAATAAGCAGACAATGATTGAGTTTTGGATTAAAGGGCTTTTTTTCTCCCTTTTTCTCAGCACTAGCAAACCATCAGTTCCTTTGCTTTGTGTTATCCAGGAGCATTTTTCAGCCTTTTCCATTTTCTGATTTTAGGCAGAATCCTAACGGCATCTTATAATCAGGTCTGTAATCCTCCCTGCATCTGCCATTTGCATGACTGGTCTTAAAAATAAAATGGCAATGATTCAATTAACAGTTTAGGAGGATTTTTATATTAGGCAGAGCATTTCTTCAGCATTAGGAAAATCCTGGCAAAAATCATTAGCATTTCCATCTAAGAATGAAATAAAAAGAATTTTTGAGGCAAGAAAAACAGCCTTGGGTTTAATGTGCCAGTGATTTTTAAAATGTGATTTCCAGACCTTTTTTGTTTCCTGTTTTTGTTTTTGTGAATGAAACTTAGCCATTTCCAGTATCCCACTGAGTGCCACACAAACATTTGGAATTCATCAGATCTCAGAAAAATTATACATTGAACAAACATCATCTTCAGTGTAGGAAGAGATTGGCCCAAAGTCCAGTGAGATCAAAGAGAGGATTTGGGGTCAGGAGCATTCAAATTGATTTGAAACAAGTGAGGTTGCTGGTTTCAATCTTGCTAATGCAAAAAAAAAAAAAAAAAAAAGAAAAAGAAAAAAGAAAAAAAAAGGGGGGAATCGGGCTTCAAAAACAATCAGACAATTGAGTTGGATTTGGTTTCCTTGTCTTTATTCGGGCTGGTTTTTATTTTGCTCCCTATTCTTGAGTCCTTAGGCTGGAATAAGGACATTTTTTTTTTAACTTTTCTCTAGGTAAGGAGAGCTGTGAGTTGAACTAAGCAAAGAACGCCTGAAACCAGAGCTTGCCCAGTCACCATGAGAGTCCAGGCTCCACAGAAGCAATTTCAGGCTCTACAGAAAGAAAACCGCAAATCTCAGGAGATCTGCAATTGCACCAGGAAGAGTGACAAGACTTAAATACCCTGGCCACCTGAATTTGAGACGGTTTTGCCACTTCTCTTCTGTCAGAGCTCCTCTGCACATGCTTGTAATGGATAAAGGACCACATCCTGTCTTCTGCTTCAGAGTACAGAGCACAGGTCCTTCTGTGCCCTGCAAACTGCTGCTGGCTCCTAAGAGAAGTTTGTTACATTCCTCACGGCTTGAATGGGAGGTGAATGGACTCAGAAGTTTGCAAAGTCGAGCTCTCACACCCTGCACTTGCATCAGGCTTTCTGGCTGCAAATCCACCACTCACTTATGATTCTGTGTCCTGCAAATCCAGGAGAAACCAGGGGAGCTTGATGCTTACAGGAGCAGGCTGTAACTCCACAAAGCAGCTGAAGAAAACAAGCTCTACCACAGGTAGCTAATGATGAGTCTGTAAGACATTATTGACTGCCTGGTTTCTGTTCTCTGGGTGAGCAGCAACCTGCTCCTGCCTTGGCCAGCAGTGAGGCATTTCTTCATTTCACTCTTTCTCTTGACCAGACCAAGCAGAAGAGCCAACAAAGTTCCTCTCCCTCCATTATTTGTCTTTCTCATTCCTCCCCCAATTTCATTATCTTCCCCAGGTAAGCATACTGGACAACTCAAACCAGCTATGAAGCTGTATCCCAGACAGATGGGAAAGGACAGACTTTAGAAGAAAACCACAACCTTTTTTCATGTGTCATGACTCAATCTAAAGTCTCTTACAACTTTTGGCTTAGCCAAGCCAAACATAAACCAAAGTCGATCCCTGGTTACATTTGTGCAGCAGATTTGTCTCTTTCTTCAGAGCTCATTAAAAGAAGCACTTTCATCTTATTAGACTGCTAAAACATTTCCAACAGGACTAGATGTGTCATGTCAGAATATGACAGGCAAATTTCTTTTAAGGTTTCAAAAGTAGGTTGAAAGAGGAGAAGCTATGCAGCTCACTGTTGTCACTGAAAGATATTTTTACTTTTATGAGTCCCTAAAACAAGAAACAAATTAAGAACTGTCAATGAAAAAAGAAAAAAACACAAATCCAAAATGTATTCCGTCTTGCCTGCTAATATTGTTACTGCTTTTCTCTAAAATCTCTCTCAGTCTAATAACAAGAACCTTAAGTATAAAAGAACGAACTACGGTTGTTAATATTTTGGCTTATAAGCACAATTAATAATCCAAAAGGAAGGAAATAAGTGCTGAAAACATGATTACCCTTTGCAGCGACAAGCCCAAATGAACAGCCTCCCTGTCCTCTATTCCCAGCTCTGACTCCTGCCTGGTTTGGAGACAATCTCCCTGCGCTGTGCCAGTGCAGGGGGTGGAACCTGGCACCCACAGGGACACTAGAAAGCATCTGGGAAAGAGATGGGGCAAAAAGCTGCAGCCAAAGGAGAGCTCTCTCCTGCAGCAGGCTCCACTGGGATGGTCTCTCATGCCCTGGCAGGAGACTGACTTCCTCAAGGCAGGGGATGCACCGACCAGGCGCTATCTGCACCCCCCAGCACTGCCACAGCCGGTGGTTTACTGCCAGATCCAGTTTTCACCACCAAAACAGCCCCACCAGAGTTGCCTCTCTGCTGGGGTCTGAAGAGACAAAGCAACTGTACTCCAAACGTACTGCTCCAAATCCATACCCAGGTCACAGTGCACTGGAGCAGCTCTTGGAAGAATAACACAGCTTCATCAGAAAGGCTGTAGCTCTTTCTCCGGATTATCGAGACTCAGTTCAAACACCGCCCAGGCACAGCCTGTCGCTGCCCTACTTTGGGCCTTAAGTCACAGAAATCCTGGAAAACAGAGCAGGAGACAAGTAAGGAGGAGGGCAGCTCCGTCTGACCTGATGCTCTAGAGAGGTTCTTGCCTCTGGGCTGCCAGCTCACACTGTGATCAAACAGTTCCTGGGCAGGAGCAAGGCAGCAGGACCATCCCTCTGCTCGTCCGTGGCCGAGTGGGATCTGCACCTCGTGCCACAGAGCAGAAAAGCCACGCTGAGGGGTGGGACAGACCACAAAGATGTGGTTTGTAGTCCTCTCCCCATCAACACGCCGAAGAGGAGAAGCAGCCCCACGCTCTAAGCCCCCTTGGCGTGAGGTATTCCTGGGGAAAGGGGCTGTAAGTGTGAAATCACTCCAGCGTTGAGACACAGCCACGCAGCAAAGAGCACTCAAGTGGGTGTTCACAAGACATCGTTTCATTTCAATGGCATTTACCATCAAATTGCTGAGATGGGCTGGAAAACCAGTGGGCGGGGACTGCTTCTCCCTCTGAAGAAGTTCATTAGATTATAAGTAATTCAGTTACCCAGAGAGCAAGTAGAGCCTGGGGCTGTTTTGAGGGGCTTTTTGAAAAAGGTCAAAACAATATACCAGACGGCTATTGGGACTGATGGCTGTTGGGGAGAAGATAGTAGATATTTCAAGATAAGCATTGTAGGCTTCTTCTGATTGCACATTCCCATCCTTCTCATACGTAATATAAAAACATTTTGCAAGAACTGGCACAGCAAAGAAGCCTCTCAAGTGAGGTACCACCAACATTGCTGGCAAAGCAAGACACGGCTGGTCTGGAGGACATTCAGGGCTGGAAGCTCCGGCATCTTGTGAGAGGGAGCTGGACCCAGCTCTCTGCTCCCAGCTCGGCAGGGGACGGAACTAGATGATCTTTAAGGTCCCTTCCAATCCAAACCATTCTATGATTCTATGATTCTGCAGAGGCAAAATCCAAAACCAAACCCAAGATTTTCTCTGTGGGCAGGTGAAGCCGTGTCTCCTCCTGAATGTCACAGCCATCCCTAAGCCCTGGTTTGGTAAGGTGAGGTATTGCCCTGGCTCACCATCCAGAATGGCTGCTGCTGAGGAGGTGGCAGGACCGTGGTTTTGAAGCCACGCCAGCTAACTCAGCCTCTCTGCGTTAGCAATTAAACACTGAATTCCCTAGAAGCTTCATGCTGATGGCAGTGGATGGTGTCCCCACCCGAGTACTCCATCCATCCCTGCTCACCACTGGACCGTTGCACATATTTAAGTGTTTTGCTGAGCAGTAACAGACGGAGATATGCTTGGTGTCTTCCTAGGCTGGGGCTTTTGATGAACAAACACATTCACTAGAGTTGTAAGTCCCCACAAAAATATCCCAGAAAAACAGCAGTCCCGGTTCCATGCTACAATCCAGGTATTCCAGAAAAAGATCACATATTCAAAATCCTGCATATGCTCAATGTTTATTTCAAGATATAAGATCTAAAAAAATGTTGACATCCATTGCAGTCCTACATCAAAGTGAATTTGCTGAGATGGAGTGGTGGGAGTGGAAGACCAATTTCTCTCATCCGGTAACTCTCAGACTCTGGTTTGGATCTTCAAAGGAGGCCCCAGATTCACCTGGGTAAAGCTGGTTTTTAGTATAAGCTGAGTGAAAACAGGACCTGGTCACAGCCCAATTCTGAAAAGAGGGTGACATGCTCTGGAGTCTCATTGGCTTGCGTGGCACAACCACGCCGTTCGGGACTGTTCCCCTGACCAGCTCGGCCCTGACCCTGTGTTTTGAGGGGTGGGTGAAAGTATCTGGACTGCAGGACTGGTTGTGAAAAAATAACACTCAAACCTAATCAGCCAGGATGGGTGTAGTCAAAGCACAAGGGTTAAGGGTGTCAGAATGACCTCAGGTGCTAAGAAACACGCCGATCCCAGCCCGTGATGCCGCTGTGTGAGATGTACTCACTGGCCTCCAGTTCCACCTCTCTGCCATCCACCAGTTCCTCTTTCTTTGCTGGATCCCTTTCAGCTGGGGAGCAGGGAGTTATCTCCAAATATTTCAGCAAACCATCCTTAATTAATTTTGCAAATCCTAGTCCCCATCCTGGCTACACTCTCCAATTATTGTATTTTCTACACGTCACTTCTTCTCCCACCACCTAATATTTCAAGGATTAACTGGACAGCGTGTAGCCTTCTCTTAGTCCCCTGTAACAATGTCTGCTCTCTGTCTCCTTTGTCTTAGCGTTTTCTCATCTGTCTACAGATCCCTGTCCTTCTTTTCAAGGCAATACCCAAGTGTGAAGCTGCTTTAACCATTCACGAGGATGAGATTTATTATCTAGAAGCACACCAATACTACAGTATTAAAAAAATAAAATAGCAGTCTCTTTCATCAAAATCTAATGAACACACGATTTAATCTTTATTAAGAATTCATTAGGTTCTAAGCAAGCCTGTCTAATGGAGCTCGACCAGGTGAAACGCTAATACCTACATTATATTTAAATTAATTTTCAGCAATGTTCATTTCCCCAAGTTGTTCCCTGCACATCGCTCCCCCCGGTGCCCGCGGCTTTCTCCAGATGCCAAATGCCTGCTGCCGTGCTCATAGCAACACCGCTGTCCCCACCCCAGCCTCCGCACACTTCACTGGAGTTTCCACGCTGACGGACGCCTCCCAGTTTCTGACACTACAAGTCCTTTCACCACAGCAGCCTTCTCAGCATTTTCCAGTCAGGTATCAAGCTGCAAGACTAGCATGGGTTACTTTAAAACCATGTTGCATAATTATTCCACAAAGTGTTTCATGGAAAAAAATAATATATATATGCATAT
>NW_010336712.1:0-2295 GCF_000700745.2 Antrostomus carolinensis
ACAGAGAGGATCCAAGAGTCCGCACAGGAGGCTGCGCGGAGGGACACGCGGCGGGCGGTTTCCCTGGGCCCCGCCGTGTGTGAGCAGCGCCTGTTGCTGTCCCTGCTGAGCCAGAGAGAGAGAGGGGAGGGCAAAAAATAAGTTAAAAATACTGAAATAGCATCAACTGCCCTTCAAATCAGAGGGTCTCCCTTGAAATGACTTAATAAATTGTTGTAATCCAAATTCCTGTCCTCCGAGCACGGGTTACGGAATGTTCTGCCTCTCCAGAGCCCAGGTGCTGGGCTGGAGTCTCGGCAGTCCCGTGAGGATTTACCGTCTCCTGGGCAGACAGTTCCTTACTCCAACTGCAGCGGCCGTTTCACAGCCCCTCTGCTTGAGGGATGTTACCTACAATTTGGATATTTTACACAGACTGGAATGTTGAGCTGTATTTTACCTTTTAAACTAAAAAAAAGGTTGTTCTCTAATCAATTAGCTTATTCCAGTGTAACAGCCTCTGTTACATCTCAAGGCCTCACTGCAGAACTCTAGCAGTAGCTAAAAATAGGTAATGGAGCACACAAAAATCCTTCCCCAAGCTAGTTACACAGTGCCAGCCAACTGTTTACTCTCTGTGACTCAGAAAAGTAGGATACGCGGATAATGAGACAAATAAACATCCACTTCCAGCTTCCTTCTTGGGAATGCTAATTTGTTTTCCTTCTGGGTAGAGAGAAGCACAAAATCGTGTCCTATTGCGCTAGAGTCAAGTTGAAATTCTGACAATACAAATAAAGATGCAACTTGAGGTGAGGCTTCCTGAACGCAGGGTTTACAGCTGTCAAATGCGCCGTGAAGAACTGGAGAACAAACTGGACTTTCTGCTCCTCCACCCAGCAAGGGCCTTCATTTGAGATGGAGACCCTTGCTCTTATCGTAGCACATATTAATTATTACCAGCAAGAGCAATATGAAATACATTCTGAGGTAACTTTCCCTGTAAATAACGAACAATGAAATTCCCGTAATTCACATTTGCAGGATGAACAATTCCATTGCATTCTAACAACGAATTCAGGAACGCGGTTCACAGCAAATATTTGAAGAGGCATGTGTTTTACACAAAGATGAAAATCGATTGCACATATTTTATTTAAGAAAAAAATGATTAATTGGTTGTGGAATAAATAGGAGTTTTCTGTCTGTAGAACTTGTGGTGCTGTCCTTCAGGAAATGTAAAAAGCATTCTGATTTATACAAACTAGTCTCCTGCACTGAGACGCTTCCTTCTTTCACCCCTTTGCAGGTCTCCAAGAGGACGTTGCTCCAACAGATTTGTCCATCAGAGGGCATTAGAGGCCACCAAAATCCCTCAAGTTTGCACTAACTAGAGCCAAGGCTGCAGGAACCTCTACAAAATCCCACAGTCTGCAGAAACTCTCACAAACTCTGAAGATGCTCTCCGGCTTCGTGGAATGCCCCATGACTTCGTCCAATCTCCCAGGGACATTCTGCAACGCGTCCAAGTCCCACGGTCCTGTACAACATCCCACGGTTGCATAAAAACTCTCATGGACTCTGTGTCCTACGGTTTTGTGTAACATCGTACAACATCGTGGAGTGTTCCAAGGACTTAACGAAATGCCACATGGTATCTGGCAACGCCACAGGAACCTGTACAAAATCCCAGAGTCCTGTAGAAACTCTCAGAAACTCTGAAGATAGTGTATGGCTTCATGCAATGGCCTACGACTTCGTACAATCTCCCAGGAACCTCGTGAAACGCATCAAAGTCTCTGTCCAGGTCTGACGGTCCTGGACAATATCCCACGGTTGCATAAAAACTCTCTCAGACTCTGGCTGTGTCCTACGGTTTTGTGCAACATCCTACGACCTCGTGCAGTGTTCCAAGGACTTAATGAAAATCCACATGACCTCTTTGGCCTCCCACCTCTCCTCAGCATATACTTACTCTTTGGCCTCCCACCCATTTTCAACCTCTATTTTCTCCTTGGCCTTCTAATCATTTTCAGCCTCTACTTTCTCTTTGGCCTCCCACACCTTTTCGGCCTCCACTTTCTCCTTCGCCTCACCCCTTTTTCAGCCTATACATTATCTTTGGCCTTCCACCACTTTTCGGCCTCTACTTTCTCCTTGGCCTCCCACAACTCTTCGGCCTCCACTTTCTCTTTTGCCTCTGAACACTGTTTGGCCTCTACTTTATCCTTGGCCTCCCATCACATTGCAGCCTCCCACAAATCTTTGGCCTCCCACCACTTTTTGGCCTCTATTTTTTCCTTGGCCTCCCACCCC
>NW_010336713.1:0-34240 GCF_000700745.2 Antrostomus carolinensis
GCTTCTCTCAGCTTCTATTGCTGCTTTGCCCCCTGGTCTCTCAGTCTCTCATGAAGCCTCTTGAGGGGCTCAGGGGCTGCTGGCATCTCCCGGAGCCAGCTCTGATCCCCATGGAGGCTATGTGGCATGAGATCCTCACTGGGGACTGTGTGTCTCCCCCTGAGCAATCTGCCCCTGCCACTGGCACCATAGGACAAGCACAAAGTGGGGACATAGTAGGCTCTGAATCCTGCTGCTTTGGCTGCACAAGCTATGGGGCCTGTCCCTTCCTTGCCCCATTGCCCTGCTTTACAGGCTGTCCCTGCACCCAGGGAGTGATCACCTACCTGAACCCACTGCTTCTTTTATGTGGAGTGCTTTAAGCTCTCTCTGTGGAGTCAATCCAGTCGCTGGAGTAGGGGTTAGAGGAAGAGCTCTAAGGCTGAAAGCTGAAACACAGTGTTAAATGGTCCCCAAAGATGGTTTTGCGCTAGGAAAATGACCTGTGGCCAGCGGTGCATGTCAGCCACTCTCGTCTTCCAGAGCAGAGTTTGAAAACAATTTGTTACTGGTGCACAACAGAGGCAAACTCTGTTAATGCTTCATCATGAAAAAGGCCTGTTAGAGGACCCAGTCTACAAGGAGTCCTTCTGAAAGATGCGGAGGGAAGAGAGTTGGGCTTTGCTGGGGGCAGGGTCATCCTCCAAGTGCAGCCGCAGCAGTAAATCCCTGTCCACTCTGAAGATGTAACTATGTTTGAAATAGTTTTCAAACATAGTTGTAAGTCTGCAGCCACACAGATTAACTACAAATGTGTTACATCTGTGTTCAGAAATCATACACAGATCCAGCCTCCTCCACCCCTTTGTCTCCAGCCCCAAGTCTGAGCCTTCCACTCTCACTCTCCCTCTCTGCCCTTTCGAAGCCCTGACTTTAAGGTCAGCTGAAGTCTGGAGATTAAGTCTGTAGGAAATCTGTCTGCTGGTTTCATACTGCACACTCTCTCATCACTACTTTCTGAGTTTTTGCCAGACATTCCCCTTCTCTTCTGTGATTGCAGTTCCGTAATATCACGCACTGAAGTGCAGTTTGATCCTGTTACGCTCTCTGTATGCTTCATTCTTTCCTTCCTTAGCTTCTGCCTCTGCCCCTGCCCCTGCCCTCTGCTCCTGCCCATGCCTGAGTTTGCAGGATGGAAATCAGGCAGGCTGGAACTAGTCAGACTGAGTTATTGGGTTCAGTTTCATTTCCCTGTCTTTAGGCAGTCTCTGGATCATCATATGCAGTACTTATGCATTTCCTTGATTGATTGGGATGTATATTTTATGGGTAGCACATTAAGCCCCCTTTATTTATTTATTTTTTCTTCTAGAGGAGTTCCCAGAACAAGGGGGAAGGGGAGAGTTAGCAGTGCTTTCTGATTATTAAGACTCTCATGCTGCTGGACAGTCCTTGAGATAAATTGGTTCTGTCCCAAAGCACATCGTAGTCTGCGACTGACTGAGAAACAACATAGATTTTAAAATAAAGTACATCTATTTTTGAAAACAGAAATTGTCTGGTGATGGTAGCTTACTGAGAGGCTGCAGAAGTGTGTACATACATGTTCATTTTAAAAACTCAGTCTCAGAAGTCAAGATTAATTCTGTAAGTGAAAAGTAATAAGCAGATAGCCAGAGAGTATGTACATAAAAAAATACACTTAGTGCATAACAATGATGGCTCTCTTGCTTTGGGATTAGCATCATCTGTCAGTTAATTTCTATGAAGAAAAAAAGAGGAAATACTCTTTAATGCTGTAAAGATGCTCCAAACAAACAAACAAACCAACCCTGGTGGTTTTTTCCCATTTGTTTTCCTCTCATATTAACAAATCACTTTCCACAGATACAGGCACAGTGTGTTAGGAGCTAGTGTATTTTAAAGAACTTCCATTGTCTGAAAGAAAAATTAAACACTTAAAGGCAGACAGAACATGTATATTAGTGAAGATGGTACAATGTGATATATTGTAAGACTAATGATGAAGGTTGCTGTTATCACTTCAGCCTACCTTGTAGCCACTAATCCATATACCAAAGTTCATTTCAACATGCTCATGTCTCAAATATCAGTGCTTCCTCCTCTTGCACGGAGAGATGTACACCAGGCTGCAAAGACAGCTGAACAGGTATGGCCTCTGTTGTGACTAATGTGGCCCAGGAAGAGGATTTCAGCCCTTCCTCAGTACTCCGTGGGCATTTTGGATTTGACACTGGGACTTTTTTGTTGTTGAATTTTTAAGGCCTGGGAAATACAGCAGAGTCTGGTATGTTAACATCCTTTCCTATCATAACATGAATGGCATTAGTCTAGTTTTTCTAGCCATCCTTTTCTCCCTAGTTCATAGATATAAGTGCAAGTTTCTTCCATGTATGAATTGCCTTGAAATGATGAGTGAAGGCATTCTATCCTTGGTTTACATATATTTATCTGAAAATGTTGAATCTTTAACCATCTTGAATATAAACTGCCATCAAATGAAACATTCAGAAGTCTTTTTTTATAATCCACTTCTCACATTTTAGTCGTGGTATTTTAGGTCCTGATCCTGCAACTGCTTACACATTTGTTCAGCTCTCCATTTTCACATCAGTAATGTGATTTTACGGCAAGGATGAGTTAGTGTTACAGAGACTGAATCTGAATCTAGTGTATGTAAAAGTTAATGGAGTGGCTAGCTTTGGGGTTTGGGTTCAAGCCCATCTTTGCTTCGTAATTTGACTTGATGCTTATAATGCTTTTTTGAAGATTGTCTGCACTTCTGTTATAAACCTGTTTCTCAAGAACTTTATAATTCAGCCATAAAAATATTTGCCTTGGGCTAAATAATGCAATATAAAACTTAAAATTCCAAAGGAAAAACACTTTTCCCATTTTAACAATAGCAGAACAGAGCAACTTTGATGTTTACTCCTTTATGCACTCACATAGCACAGCAATGCATTTAATTAAAAACTAAGTTTGGCAAATGATTAATCCATGGCTGAAGACACCTTTATTTGGAATAATTTTGAAAAAGAAACACAACAAATTAAACCCATCCATAATATGAGGTGCCTGAAAATGGAGGCTTCCTACTGATATTTAGTGCAGAATAGAAATATATTTGCTTTATGACTAGTACCTACTAATATCTTCATATATAGTCTGGTGCTCATTTATAACCTTCTCTCTGATGTTTTCCTTTTCTTTCACTTATCTTCCCCAATAATCTCTCCAAAATTAGGCTTCTGTGTCATGTCCTCTCCTGTTGCTTTGGCCATATGAATCAGTGCGTGGCTTCCTGTTGCTTACTGGACTGAACTGCAGCTATTTACCCTTATCTTTAAGATCAGACACAGTTTCTCTTGTCTATATCTCTGAACCTGTTTATCTCCTACATCTTTTATCCTCCTACTCAGTGTGTCACACCCAATGCTTTTTTATCCTGTCCTCTCTTTCCACACACAGCCACATGCACTGAAATAATCCTCCTTCCACTGCATATCTTACCCTTCTCCAAAGAACCACTGCAAATACATGTATTTTTATAAACCATGCCATCTGATTTATACATTATTTAAATTTACATATGGCCATGTGTTGCAAAATACACTCAGATCCTATACTCCATTGGTTAGAGATCAGATTCATTTACATTTACATCATCTTCACACTGGCTACATTGTTAGAATTAAAGTGACTTTACAAATATCTTACCAAACTCCTTTGAATCACAACTGTGTCATCTCACAAATGCCTTATCAAAACATGTTCATCATCCTGTCTAAACACATTCCACTCCAAGAAATTAGCACAGCCCAAGGCTTTATTAGCTGATTATCTGATTATCAAAAGTCAAATGTTTTCATCTGTGTCAAAGGCAAATCATCACACATATCATTCCACTCCCATTTCCAATTTGACAACAAACTCATCAGATCTCTCCTAGTCCTAATTCCTCTTCTGCTTGCATTGCTACATCTGCCAAAATCTAGGCATGGTCACCATTTTCTTCCAGATTGCCCTACTCCTTTTCTTTTCTTCAGTATTATTTGTATGATCTCTGCGTAATCTGCTTTTTATCTGAAAGAGGAAGTGGGAGACATATAGAGCAAATGATTTACAGTAGTGTCCTTAATAATAATGCCTGCTCAGCTCAAGGGGTTCTGAAGTAGCTCCATCCATATGGACTAAGAATCTTATTATATTTCCGTTGATGGCAATGACAAAATCCCACTGACTTCAAAGGAGAAAAGCAGGCCCTGTATAATGATGATGAACCCTTAGATTATAAACTTGTTTTTATCAACTTCAGTAATTTCCATTTGGTTGCACAAAGGGTATATCAATGTCTGTGTTTACACTAAGATAACTGCCACAAAAAGCCAAAATAGCAGTTCCTTTCAAAGTAAGGCTTTTCCAGACTGAAGGTCTATAATCATTAAGGAGTAGGTGAAAATAGTGTTAGATGTATCTTTGTATTTCTTGTCTTGCTCAATTTTTGTCTGGAAAATTAGTGTCCTACTCAGGTAATCTCTTCATCTCTAAAGCCCCATATGATTATATCATATTATTGAAAATTATATGCACTACTTTATACATGTTACATCTGATAGAATAATACTAGGAAGGGTGCAATGTTATTAGGGAAATGGAAGCTGTCACAGAGACACTGCATGGTTGTCATGCAGCCCCTTTAGCTACAATGCAGCAATCACTGTAAACAAGCAGTTGTACTGCATTCATTACAGATCAGATTCCCTTTCTCAGTCATCTCTCATCTTCTTCAAGAGATGTTCTCTATCATAATTTTCTTTGTCACTTATTACAGCTGATGTTAAATAGCTTTTCAGCGAAATGCTTGTTTGGGTTATTTATTATCTAGAGAACATTTACATTGGCATACTTTGATGTTGTACATGAAATGGAGAACCCATTTGTAGACTATAGGGGATTAACTAGAAATTCAGGGAATCGTATTCAAAGGGATTAACTGTTAGGCAATGGATTACCTCCAGTCAGTTAGCTTCATTGGAGGAGATGGAAGCAACGCCTAACACACAGATCTTTTTTCAGGTGATTACGTACAATGGTAGGAGTATTATTCAAAGAAATTAAATACAATTAGTTTACATGTCTGCTGTTGTTGGTCTTGCACCTTAAGAATATGGACTGAGATCTGTAAGGAGCTCTTGGGCTCTACATGGGTAAATTTTGTTTCATACCAGGGCTTGAAAGTGGAAAGGAAGAAATATAACTGGTCTGATCTAATGGGTTCTTTTTTAGAATGTTGTTTTCTTTTAGTATTTTCTTCTTCTTGCTGTGTCTGTAGAAAAATTGCTCTGAAATGTTGTCTCGTGAAATAGCTTTGAAAAAAACCCCACAGAGTAATATTTTGTTTTGTAACTTTATCAAAAAGATGCCGTTAAAACATAGACATTTTAGCTGTGGAATATGGGTGAACAGTTTTTTAAAAATTGAATTTGTAGGGTGCGGTAGAGAGATGTCAGGGAAATCCAATGGGGGTGATAGAAAATTGGACTGTCAGAGTCCTCGGTATATAACTAGAAAAAGAAAAATAAAGTAAAAAAGAGACTGAAAAAGGACTGACTGAATAGGAAATTATGTTTTAAAAAGCCTCATCTTTCTTGGAAATTTATTGGTTTGCCTTTTTTCTCCCTCCTGTCTTTTCTACTGCATTTTTACCTGTATTGGGACCATTTTGTTGCCAAGAAAGTCAACTGAAAAACTCCTGCTTTTCAATCTTATTTCATGAAAAGAGTAACAGAATCATTGTGTTAGATTTCTTGTAGTCTCCCAGGTATGGTTTTACATTTCTTAGAGACTTTTCTGGAATCTAGTTTTCATTGTGGGTTCATGATTTGATATAATTCAGACAGGTTGTCATGAGGAGAAACACAGTTGTCCAGGTTGTCATAGCAGCTAAAACTTTTATTTTTGTAAAATTGTCACCAGGCCCTTGGCTTCTTGTAACCAAATAACCAGAAACATTATTAGTTTAATGAAGAAGCTCTCCAACAGACTGTTTCCAAATCTGTAAGTTATCTGTCCAACAAGTATGTCACTGCTGTGTGCAGTATTTTATTCGCAAAGGCCATCTGGACAGCCTTGACAAAGGATTCATGTCATTTGCCAGAGAACATCTTGTTTGCTGTGAAAAAAAATTAAATTCAATGTTTTTCTAAATCTATCTGGAGACATTACTTTTTTTTTTTTTTTCTCAACTGCTCCATTGGCTTTACTGTGTTTGTCATCATTGCAGAATTTATAAACATGTCATTGTCTCCTTTTTCATCCCTTCAGTTATAATCTTGCACACACCTTTGTTCCTTGAGATTATTTCAGACTCTGATTACTAACAGTCATTGATTTATTCTGGTGAGATTTGGTTTTGAATGGAAACTCCTCAACATTTATATGTTATGTTGTTTTTGAGATTTCCTTGTTCATCGTGCTATAGCATATCATGAAACCTTCAATTATTTTCTCCTCCTTTGGGGCAAATTCTTCCATCACAAAGATCTTAATGAGTAATAACCAGATAAAAAACAGGTACCACATATATACTGGAAAAAGGTCAAAACCCACTTTAATGGCTTGGCAACTGCATGTAGTGAATCCAAAAGGTAGTTGGTTTTTGTTGACTGGAATGAAGATGATTTCAGCTAGGCAGAAAATACCATGCTGTGACCAATGGCCAAGAACCCCACTTCAAATTAATCCTGCAAGATACTGAGCAACCTTATAAAAGACTGAGTAACCTCAGCTGCCATACAGCATGGAATAGGAGCTGATGTTTTTTCAGTTCCTTAGGAAAACACTGAGCATCTTGCTGAAAAGCTCTGTAACCTTCACGCAGAAAGTTCACAAGTTAATATAAATCCCAAAGTTCTTTCACCCAATTACCCATAATTAGTAAAGGGCTGCCAGACCTTTGTGATACAGTATCTGGATGAAATGTTAGGAAAATAATGAAATAGATTTTTTGACATGCACAGTATAACTCTGACTAGAATTAAAATATCATTTTTGTGAACGATGGGAACATTTATTGAAAATACCTCTTTTATATTTACTGCCTTAATTTTTGTCTTACAAGATAATTTTGTGGCATATATGTAAGATCCTGGTGCAATCAATATAAATGTAACACATTTTGCATTCATCGGTATATTCAGAATCTCTCCAAGTCTCCATTCAAGTATACACACTCTATTTTGGAGAGTTTAAGGTGAATTAAAATTTAAAAACAAAGTGTATGAATGGTTCTTAATTATGCAAATTTGGAACTTGGAGAAAAAAATGTAAAGTTCATGATGAGACTGTGCTAACAAACAATTTCCGCTTTTAAATGTTATCTTCTTTATGACTAAAGAAGACCAGAGATGAGCTGGTGCTCATCTTTCCAAAGGCCCACACTTCTGCAGATGAAATGTGAACATTTTAAACACTGCTTTCAAAAATAAACATGCAGCTTAAAAGTTTAGTATCTCTAGACATGGTGTCAAGGCTGCTTGTAGATGGTAAAACCCAGCAGAAGGACAGTAGCAGGTATTTAAAGGAGGCTGGGGATTTTCGTGTGTAATGCTTCCCTTGGCAAAGAAAAGTGTTACTAGGGAAGTTAAGCTCACTATTATCGTCTGCTGCTGCATTCTGGCAACACGCTGCAGTGTTGCCAAGTGAAGCACACTCAGGTCCTTTAGCCACGATATTGACCTATTGCCTGAGAATGAGAATGCTGCCAGCCATAATCAGCTCTAAGTTAAGAGTAAGGTTTTACAAACATTGAAAAGAATTGATTCTTTGGCAACTGATCAGAAGATTTACCTGAAAAATACTCTTTGAAATAAGTTTTTCTGGGAGTCTCTACTACTTGTGTATGCCTTATGGAAAATGTTAATGAAATTCAACTTTATATGTATTAAAACAGGTTAGGATAATTTTGTCAACTTATTTTTGAGTCCAAAGGAAAGCTTATTTTTCAAAAGGATAGAACAAGGAGAGAGTCTTGCTCTCTAACTTACAGTCATTCCAATCTCTTATATCAACTTGAAATCAACTTATATCTCTTATATCAATCTCTTATATCAACTTATATCAACTTGAAATAGCTTCATATTTCAGTGAATTAAATAGGCCATAGTTAGAGTGATAAATTAATTAGGGTGTGATGTGGACCTGAGCACTACTGATAACTGCCAGCATGACTTCAGTTTGGTTTTGGTCAGTGCGAGCTAGTGCTTGCAGGCAATGCCTGGGTGAGGTTTGGGAGTTAGCATGGGCCAGGGACCATTCACCACAGGAAGTCTGGACAAAGCTGTCCTGCATAAACAAGACTGGGTTAGTTGCCATCAGGCCAGTGCACAGTCCCAGACCTGTTTCATCAATTAGTGTAGACATAGTTTTAGTAGCTGCATAGACAGTGATGACATCTTTGCAAAACATTGGTGCTGTCCAGCAAATGGAAAACTATCAAAGTAAGAGTTAACCAAAATGAAGGGCTACTTTTTTGGGGAACAATTTTTTGGTGTGGAGAGGAAGCAATTGAAGTGAAGGATGACCCTATGTACTACAACCTGTTGCTCAGCTCCCCAGTGTGGAGAGCAGTCCCTGTGCTGATACCCAGGGATCAGACCCTGCAGATGCTCCAGGCAGTGTTTCTGGGAAAGTCTTGAGCATGAGGACTTGCAAAGGATTCATCATCCATCTCCCAGGTGATAGCCCAGATTTTTCTGTGTCTCCAGGCCAGGGTGCACAGGGTTCCCAACTGGTCTGGCTAGCAGGTCCAGGAAGTGTTTCAGCATTCAGCAGTGTGAGCTGCTTTTTGACAACAGAGAGTGAGTCCAGTGTCTGTTACAGTTTCTAGTGCCCTACTGGAGGGAAGAGGGTGCCTTTGAGAGGGACAGAGGGATGCCACCCCACATTGGTGTGCCGGTCGGCTCTCCCACCACATCCAGAAGTGGATCTCACATTTGCTGTAAGAGGGGTATGCATACATTTCCACCACACAGTAGAAGCCCATCTGTGTGATGGTGAGTTCTGGGAAAACACTGAAGGCAGTGAGAGTTGACCCTTTTCATACCATAGCTCCTACCTTTCTTCTTCCAGGTCTTGAGCGTGTCCAGTGTGGTGCCCATCTTGTCTCCATATGCTGGATCACTCACAGATATTCCCTGTGCCTTGTGTAAGGCATAGCTAGATCCTTCTAAGCTCACCTGGGCCAACTATAAATGAGTTAAACACTGGAGTGTGGATCGGTATCAGGAAACTGGGCAAGGTGAAGGCAAGTCTTTTAGATATTGACTTTGGGATACTCTCAGGATAGCTATTGTTTTTTGAACTCATGTGGTGCTACCAGTATGGCCTGTGGATGGTGCAGTATCCCGATGTTTCTTCTGGGGCATCTGGCTGGTGTTCCCCTCCTGGGCTTCCTTTTGCATGCTGAAAGGAGTGTTGCTCTCTCTGTGAGGCCCAGGCTGGCTCCACAGTGCTCCTCAGACATTTGTTGACATGGTGTTAACAACACTCGTCGTCAGGACTGGGTCCATAGGCCAGGCTGCTAATGAGGTAACTGCCTTACAGACTTAAGAGTGGGATTTTAATAAGTGTGATGTGGAGAATATACACATGCCCTGGAGTGTTGTGTGAATATTTTGGGTTGCATGTGAGAGTCCAAGGTCTTCTGGGTTAATGTGGGAGGATGGTGACAGATGAAGATAGCTAAACATGGTATGGCCTCATCCATACTGCTTCTTGGTGGGAGCTAACCCCAGGATGAACCCAAGCTTCATCTTGAAGGGATGTTAAAGGAATAGTCCAAACCACTACAAAGGAGAATGCAGAGCTGGACGTCAAGGGCCAAATGCTCAAGCTTGCACACTTGCCCTTTTTAATTTCACAGGGTATGGATATGCTGTCAGTCTTCACTGGGACTTCTGTCTTTCCTTTGTAGAAACTATGGTTCTATTGCTGCAATAAAGTACAGTGTTATTAGTATAAGGCTAGAAAAACAATTTTTAAACAATTTAATTAAAAAATCCTTACTGGCTTCTCTGTGATCCACCTCTATGTGCTGACACAAGAAGGTGTCTGAATTTCAAAGCTGGCGTGGTTTCAGTCACATCCTGGTGAACCATGGCCACTATCACTGCTATACACCATGTTCTGATTGCTGTTTTGCAAAGACATTAATGAGTTTCCCAGATCAAAGCCATCTCTTTCTCAGTATAGTTTAACATATATAAACAAAATCTGTTGCAGTAGCTGTGAAATCATTTGCATTCATAATTATAGTGGTTTTTCTCATAAATTGCAATCATATCCAAGAAAACATATAAAAATAGAAATACATTACTTATGCTTTATTGTTCAAAATAGGCTTCTGTTTTATCAAGCTGCAATGATAAAAAAATACATTTATTCAAAACAAGAAACCTGGAATATCATACTGTGGCAAGGTGGTGACAGATCAAAATCAAGAATAGTGCAGTTATCTCTTAAAAAGGAGCTAGAACCTTTGAAACCACTATCACTGTAGCGTTAAAAGCCCCCAAATAAAAACAACACCATGCTGTATAGACATGAGATGACATTATTCTAGCTGAGGGCCTCAACTGAACCAAAACATTTGAATTTTTTATAAGGTTTTACATTTTTGATGAAAATATCTTAGTAAGGAACTGTTAGTAGGTTAAAAAATATGTCTGTCAGAGAGATATTCAGGTCTGTAGTGTTGTGAAAGCTCTTGGAAGTGACGATGGATGTGCGGTTGATCAAAAGTCTCAGCCGATTTAAAATGCTCAGTAAAATCCAATTAAGCGAAGTAGAGACCAAGGAATCAAAATGTCTTCTTTTTCCATCCAGGTACCTGCATAACTTTATGAATTTAAATTATTAGTGATGTATGTAGTCTTTATAGGAGATAATGAAATATTTCCCTTCCAAGAATTATAAATTACATCTAAATTCCATTTACTCAGAATATTTGAGACAGAGATATTGTATTCAGATAGCAAAGTCTGAACTGGTCAGCTGGAGCAATGGAGGAAGGAATTAGGTTCTTGTTCTCTTATCATAAAAAACAGAGCCTGCTATTGTTACTCTGATAAAATTGTAGCTTAGTCCTCGGTATCTGACACCATTTTGGCAGTTTCACTACTGATGGAGAATAGCATTATCTGACATGGATACATGTAACAGAATTTGTCTAAAAGAAAGGATTTTTCAGTATTCTGCATTAGATACATAGTAGTGTAACTTCTGACTGTGGTATTCTACTTAAGGTGTCCCCTGTAATGGATGATTTGACTGCAATAAGAAGTGACAGGCTATTCCCATTTTAGGACTAAATATAAAGTCCTTCTGGAATTTGAAATGAGTTTTTTAACCTCCTAAGATTTTCTTTCTGTAAGTCCTGGTTTTAGCTAGAACTAGAAAAAGAAATGCTGAAATGTGGTAAATAAGGCTACTCTCTAGAGCTTTCCGAACCACTTTTTCCGATCCAAGAAGCAGGTCAGAAAAATATTGAATCCTGGGAGTGCTTATCTGAACCACACATTTTGAGGAGCAATGGGTCACAGATGGAATCTTTAAAATAAGAATCCAAAGTTCAAGGTTATTTAGATCGATTTCTTGGTGTCAGTTTAGTGTAATTTCATGGGGAGTCCATAACTCTGGTGAAATATTCATGATGATGTTAAAAAGCTCATGAATACAGATGCAATTACTATGACATTCTCAAACCAGTCCTTTGTGATAAGCGTGGTGATAATCCAAAGCTAGGGAAAAGTGAAGGGTCATTTACTGTGCCAAGTTTAACACATTTGGGCTCTGTTGGAGTAGTTGGGGAAGCCAATTTTGAAGCTGAGAGCTGTTTGTTTTAAAAGCATTGCTACTGCCTCCTATTTGTTTAATTCTAGAGCTCTAACATTATATTGTCAGAAATTGCTTTGAGACTTCACTTGGCAGGAGATGTCTTCTCAAGATAGGACCCAGGTCATTTAACACTAATTCTGTGTAGGAGCCAGATTCAACAGGGAGGGAACCATCCTTTGCTGGGAAGGAGGCAGAATTTTTGCCAGAGAAGCTATCTAGTATGTACTCAGTGGCTCCCATTGCCAGCCAGGCAAGCAGCTGGTTTCAACACGCACTATTGTTTCCAGTTGGTCTTCATCTGTAGCCCCATATAGAGCACATCACAATAATTAAGTCTAGAATTTACAAAGGCATGGCTTGGAGGTGGCACTGTCCGAAGCCAAGAAGAAATGTGATAGATGTCTAACTGAAGCAGATATGAAATGCTGTCTTGGGCCTTCAAAGCCACCTGCGATTTCAAATAGCAGTATGAATCCAAACGCACCCCAGGCCGAAATCCTCCCAAATGGGAAGTAGAAAAGAAGTAAGATCGCGCCTATTTTCCCTTAAACAATAGCACCTCCTCCATCTTGTCCAAATTAAGCTTCTGTCGGCTTGCCCTTATCTAAGTATTAATCTCTGCCAGGCACAGGCAAAGCAAAGATGCCACACCATCTGGGTTTGATGAAAATGAGGCATAGAGCTGCGTGTCATCTGCATCTTGATAGCACAACAGCCCAAATTGTGTTATTATCTCTCTCAGCATCACATAGAGGAGGGACGCTAAAATATAGCCTGGCAGAACCTGTGTGAAAGTGTTCTTTGGGCAGATGAGCAATTGATCAACATCACTTTCTTTCATCTCCTGGGACCCAAAACTGTTTTAGTTGACACCTAAAGCAGTTTTGTAGTTGAGTTCAGTGGGAACTGGAGTTGACATTTGGAGAGGAAAGAATAAAATCATTCAAGTGAGTGATAGCATAAAAGCTGTGTTGTTTATCACAACCAAGGACCACAGGTATCAGAGCCTGCTGACTGACCTAAGAAATTAAAACAGGCAGATGAGATTTTGCCCATTGCTAAGGAGAAACCAACAGTCTGTGAGACTAGAACAGTCTCTGTGCTGTTCTCTTAACTCAAAATAACCTGAAAAAAAGGATGAAGGATGGATTAAGGTTCCAGACTGGTTTATCTATCCTCATCTTCCTTCTTGAAGACCCTTAGAAAGGAGATTGTGGAGCAATGTGAGAGCAACAGAATCGCAAGTACCGAGACATGCATTTTTAAAGAAGACCAATGAATATATAGCTTTGCAAAGATGCTATCTTTAGTTCTTATGAGGAATCAGAAATATCTGATCTAAAGCATTCGTGCTCAGCTTGGTTTCAAAATCCAGGTTGCAAAAGAGAGTCCTTCCTCAAAATTCAAAACTGATGCTTCTTAAAGTGGCTGACATATTACCAGAGAAGAGGTCACATTTATCTCTTCCAGTCCCAGCTGTGTGACCACAGATGGAGATACTCCACAGTCTAGGAGAGGGTGAAGAGTTCATTTGTCCCTCTCCTTTCCCCCAGGTAATTAATTGCAAGGAAGTATGTTGGCTTGGCTTCCCCTGTAGGGTCACCTTTATTCTCCTATATGAAGACCAGCTTTCACTACCCTTTGGGGTGTGCACAGCTTAAAAGCCCTATATATTTCACCTAGGGTGATGCTCAAAAGGTTTATGAAAGACATGTGACAACACAGATACAGGATGAGGGTGAAGCAAAGAAATAGCTGCTTGTAACAAAATTCCCTCAATTCTTACTTTTTTATTAACTGCAGCATGCAAGATGTGCAAAAGTCCTGATGGAGTAGACATGTACTACAGAGAGTACTTTACATCACTCTGTGCTCCTTTCAATGGGAGAAAAGATTCTCTTCTAAGCAATCTGGGTTACAGGCTCACATGGGTTGAAAGAAAATCTTTATGGTATTTTAATCCTAGAAATTTTCTGTAAATTTGTGAGGGAAAAAAAAAGACTCAGATTAAAAACTTAAGCTCTTATATTAGTTAAGAAATCTCAGCATTCTAACATGGTTTACATTAATAAGGAGTGATTTTAAAAGTGGCAAAAGTGGCTAAGCCATGGTGGAACTGTATTTTAGGAATTTTAAGATAATAATTTGAGTATTAAACTGTGAGAAATTGCTCTGTACCAGAAGGGAGCAGCAGGTTTGATGACTAATGCAGAAGGTGAAGCAAAGAAGACAGAATCCTGCAAAAATGGTGATTTAATGTAATAATGATGTGGGGAGTATGTGAAAAATAAAAGCCAAAGTGCCTATGTTAGAAAAGGCTATTTTAGAAAACAAGTAGTTTTCTGGTGATCCCTGAGATGAAGTATTAAAAGAATGAAAGAGAAAAGGACACTTTAACTCATGCTAATATCTCTTTTTTAAATTTAAACACAATTTTATGATAAGCACTACTTTCTTGGGGTAGTAATGGTATTTAAAAAAGAGTATGCACATTAACTTTTATGGTGTCATCATGACCTGTAACTATTCAGATGTGGCACATGAAGACAATGTCCTAACTTTGTAATTGTAGAAAGACAAATTATTTGGTTGTTTATGGACAGTAAAAAGCATTATGGTTTGTATAGGAGGGAGCAGGAAGTTCTTACTGTTTTCTTCTCTGCATTGCCGTTCTTGGATTTTATATAAATATTTTCAAACTTTCCTTATTGTTAGATTTAGTAAGTACCCAGGGTTGTAAGAAATAACACCGAGAAATGAAATTTATTTTCCATAGAATCTTCCATTAGTGTGGTTGTGCAAACTTTATGATGTGAATGTGTTTCTTATGATTTTAGGTTAAGCTGTGCAGGCTGTATTCCATATACTTACATTAAGATTTTGATGACACAGAAGTTCAGAGTTCATTTTGCCTAAAGCATTCTTTCTCTGTTGAGATTTCAGTGAAGAACAGTGGAGTGTGACCAGAATAACCAAGTAATGACCAATACTCTAAGTTATCAGGAAGATAAAAAGGATTAAAGTGGCACTTTGAAATACAGCTCTGAATGTGGAACATGTTGGAGAAAACATTTTCAAAGAGAGAAAAGAGTTTCTAAACTACCTATAGATTAGCAAAATGCTGTTAAAAGAGGTGGTTGAAAGGTGAGCTCTGTCCTGTCAGTAAAAGAAATCAACAGAGAAAAACAGGAAGTGAAGAAGTCTCTCATAATTTGAAAAACTAGGTTTTATCCATGCATACTTATGGTTTGTAAATTAAGCATGTAGTTCTATAACATCAATGAAGTAATGCATTCTACGAATTAGAAGCGTTTTCTAGCCAAAAAACATTTTAAGGAAGATAACAGATCTCCTATCTTTTTCCTCTCAGTGGAATAAAATAGATTATGCCTGACTGTAATCTACAAATAGTGAACAAAACCATTTAATTCAGGGATAAAATCAATTCCCTCAAATTGTCATGCTTACATAGATTCTTTTTACCTTTCTTTCTATAGAATGCCTTGGAGCATTTAGTAGTGTGAAGGGTACATGGTTGTTTCCGGAGGATTTAGACATTTTACTAATGGGACTAGGATAGACATGCCCTCCAAGTACAGGAGTCTAAAAATGACAGTTTAGAGTCAGCCAGGTGTAGGGGCTATTAAAGGGATATCTGGAATCAGCTGTTCATGCAATTGCATGGCCAATATACATATAGACGTAATTACTTCTCTTCACTTATCTCTGTGCATAATTTTCTCTGTTTCAAGATGCCCAGAGCAAACAAATGGGAGAAATTGGTTGGGATGAACAAATCTGGCATTTCTGCCCTTGCTGCCCTAAGGCACTGTGTTTTGTAGGTGGGCATGTTGAAAGCACACCTAGCACACTGGCAATGCTGATTTCCATACAATATGACTTTCACTACAAGTGTGATTAGCAGGTTACTAGAAACAGTTAATATAAAAACCTATTGAATAGTAGTCAGAAATTAAAGACCTGAACATTGGCTATGTGGAAAAAAAAAATCTTTCTGTATCTCAACTAATTGCAAGGTTAGAAATAAGGATTTGGACTGGGAAGCATGTAGGTAAGAGCTGTGGGTTTGAGATGCTCTGATCTTCAACATCACCAGGATGCAGCCATTGATGTGGTGGTGGTCTGCAGGTGTTAGTGCTGGAGCAGTCCTGTTGCTGAACAGTATCAGAAGATGATCACCAAAGTGATCAGTGTTCCCATTTCTAATATACTCAAGGGGTAAGAAACTATTAGTTCTTTATTCCAACCCCCAAATACTTAAAGCTCCTGTATTTTACAAACATCAAAGTAGTGTATCAGTTATGACAGAGTTGCTATAAGGTATCTTTGGGAGTACCTACCAGAACCACTTCTTCCACTTTTTCCTCTGGGCATTCATTAACTTTTAAAAATCAAATTGCTTTAACTGTGTTTACTCAACTGCCAGGATCACCTTCTACATACATAAAGTACATCATGGGAGAAAAATTCAAAAAATGAAGTCCAGGGTCTAAGTCCACTTAATCCTAGTAGTGCCTATTTTCTCTTCAGTAGTAATTTTATTGGCAATCAAGCATTTTTAAATTAATTTGGAAGAATTTATGCTGAGACAAAATTAAAAAATCAGATCAGGAACACTCACATAAAAGAAGTTGTAGTTGTATCCACATTATCAAATATTAAAATTATCAGATCACCTGTATATATATTATTTTTTGGCACTACAATTTTGAATTTTAGTGATCAAATACACACAATGAATTGTTCACAGATAAGCTACATAGCAAAAATTATTTGACAAATTGTTTTTAACAATGGGTACATTCAAAGAAGTTAGCTGTTCACAGACAATGCGTAGACATAAAAGAAAAGGCAAAATTAGTCAAATAAATTATGCATTGCAAATCACTATCTCAGCTCTTCTGATATACTATCCCTTTACTGTATCTCCTGCCTTCACCATATGGAGAAATAAAATGCATTTCTAATTTGTTTTCTAATAAGTACTAATTAGTCCAGGCTTTTGAGATTCATAAGGAAATAAAGTGTGTCCTTGTGGCCTTCCAAATAAAGCTCTAAAGCTGCAGCTGGTACTGTCCCACATTGCTGTTCCTTCCAGTCTCCAAGAAGAAATTGAAATCATCCCTCATTTAGATTTTAATATGAGATTAAGTTAAAATCAAAATGACTAAAAGTAGCAGCAGTCATTTAGTCAATGGACAATGTATGGAAGCTGTGCCTTTGTGGTGACTTAAAAGAGGATGATATGAAGGAAAAAAACACAGAAAATATTTAAATAGAAAGAAGAAAATTATTTTACACTGTTTTTGTCAGATGATACTGTTAGCTGAAAGAGTTTCCTGGGGAAAGCCTGTTTTGCTGTGGAAGCATCTGCTCCCTCTGCAGAGTCACACTGGAGCAGCAACGTGTGGGGCATGGGGAGCATCTCCCAGGAGTCGTGGCTGGAACAACCCATACATTTGTTGAGTCAGTCTCCCTCGGCCCACTGAAGAATTTAATTCTGAATCCTTCAGAATTTTTCCACCTAAATTTTACTATAAAATGGGACTCTTCTTTAAACTGTGGACACTTCTGTAATGAATAATAATGTGTTTGGATGCTTCCACTGTTCCTCTTCTTCCAGTACAGGACTCCTTTCTGGGATCTGTACTCTGGTGCATTTTTAGGGGGTTTGTCACACTGATGATCTCTGCAAATGTACTCATGGTGTGTGAGAAGAAAAAGGGGAATGCTTTATCACATCCACTATTTCCTCTGCCCCCTTCAGCCTGCTTTTTGGAGTCTCCAGCTGTGTTTTTTGCCAGCTCCTGACTCTATATAATTTTCTACTGCCTGTTCTGATTCATATGCCCTCCCCAGTCAGTCCCTGCAAAGTTTATTTTGTCTCTCAGTTAAAATGTTTCCTAAAAATCTTCTTTCTGATGCAGGGAAAAATAACTGCTCACTAGTCCATTACACACAGACGTATTGTATGGAGAAAGGTGATCGTGTCTTGTAAAAATTTAAATATTTTATTTTTTTTCCAGCTGTAATTTGGAAAAAGTAAAAAAAAAAAAAAAATTCTAGTTTTTTGAAAGGAGAAAAGATATTTTGTGATAGACCCTGCTCCTATGGGGTCATGCTGAGGCTCTCCATGCCCCACAGTGGCTACGGAGAAGATGGGCAGCTGCAATGGCAGGAAACCAAGGAGACTGCCAACAGAGGGCAGGTAGGTCTATGTGACCTGTGCAGGGCTCTGTCACAGTTGTCAAAACCAAACCACTTCTGCCAGAACTAGCTTTCATTTTTTTATGAGACAGAAAATTCTTGGGCAAAAATATTTCCTTGACATTTTTGTGACCTAAGAAAGCATGTCTGTATCTGAGGGTACTTGGTAGAGCCCTTTGCATTGCATGGAGCAGTGTTGGACTTCCTTGGTGGAAGCTCAGTAAGTTGCTCATGTAGCAGCTGTTCTCCTCTCCCCTCCCTGTTGGTGAGCTGGGCTCTGCAGGCCACAGCGGGCTCTGCTTCGCTCAGCTGAGCATTAAGCACGTGCTAAACAGAAGCACATGAGTCATCCTGCTGACATGAACTGGAGATGATGAACAGCAAGTAGTGAAAAAGAGACAACAAATACTTTTGTTCATGCATGAAGCCCTTTGGTTGTGCAGAGATACTGTTATCTGTATGAATAATACCATATCCACCAATGTCTGTCTGAATGCCTGAGGAAAAATGGAAACAGGGAAGGGTACTGATACCCCAGAATAGTAGTCTTGGAGATTTTACAAATAAGGTCACTGACAAATATTTTTGTTACTTGGTCATCTCTTATGAGGATCATCAGTAACATTTTCTGGCATGCCCAATGAGCTAATCTTTCTTTGAATTTGCTGGCCAAACTGGACTAAACCAAATTTCTGTGTTCACCTTAACATTATAAGTGCACCCACAGTTGGTGGGTGGCACAGCTTAACTAAACAAACTTTTCTAGGCACAACCTCAAGGGTGTTGAGGAGACTGCCATCCAGACACGCAGTGTTTGTCAGCCTGAACAACCCCAGAAAGAAATCAACCTCAGGTCTTCTAATTCATGACCTTTAGTATTACCACATTTTTATTTGTTAGGAAAGTAGTTGCCACCATGTTTGAAAAAATGTGTCTGTATTTGTTGAAAGCTTGATGCCATTCTCTAAAGGAAGCTTAAATGGATAAATATCTACTTCCAGGTACCTTTTGGTGTTATTGACAGACTTTTGCAGGAAATAAAAAATATATATGTAGAAAGAAATGTCTGTAGGCACAGAGGGAACTTTGTAAAAAAAATTTTTAAAAATGAAATCCCTAAGGAATTCAGGCTGTTTTCAGTAATTAGATGGAAACCAGGGGGAGAGAATTCAGAGTAACATTTAGTGTAAAGGCTACTAAAGACCCAATGTATATACCTCCATCATTTGCTATCTAGCCTGTGGGGATGTGCTAAATTTCATTTTGCAGTCACCCTTGTTTTCCTCTTCCCTTTCTGAGAAAAATAATTTTTAGAAAGAACACTGGCTGTCATATCCATTTTTGGTACATGGGATCTTAAAGGAGCTAGACTGTGATGCGAATTCCTAAAAACTGGTTGTGATCCAAACTCATGTTCTTTGCTTGTTTGTTATTTTTACTGGTACCTATTTGGCTTCTTCTAGCTTGTGTGTTACTTTTTCTACTCATTTCCATAAATAAAATGTTCTTTCTCTGTCATGTTGCTGTTCCCCCTGATTATTTCCTGCTGTGGCCTTGGTGTAATAGTGTTTCTTCTTTTACTTAAACCAGCATGCAGTTGCATTTTGAGTTAAGTTAATGGGGGATGGAAAGGATGTAGCCAAATCTCTACAGGACTCTGAGTCTCACTGCAACATCTCTACAAAACCTTTATATGGGTCTGGCTCAGTTTTTCTGCTGATTTCTGGTGGCTTTGTTTATTACCTACCAAAGTAGAATATTTTGAATTACACTTGCTATGTAATGAAATACCCTACAGTAAGTTGGATTTCTGGTATTAGCTTCCAGGGAACCAGTAAGAGTCCAGTTATTGTTAGTGCTATTGGGGCTGTATTGGTTCTTTGCCATCATTAAAAGAATAAAGTATTACATCTGCTACCCTTGCATTAAAAAGCAGCTACATAAAGCCCGATGTGAGCTTTATTATCTGTTGGACTTCCCATAATGTCTAACATACAATACAGTGCACCTATTTAGCAAAGAGGTTCCTTCTGCAATTGAACCTTCTCTTAGAAATAGAAAAGGATTTTCAGGCTGTGAGTCTGCAGGTAGTAATTTTAATAGCCACTAATGTGAATTAATAATTCTAATAGCCTCATTTCTGATGCATTATCAGAATACTGGAGAGTGGGTTGCCATGGCTGCTATATTTTATCACTCACAGCTGTGTAAACTCTTTTAGGCCAGCCTTTTTTTTCTTTTTTTTTTTTTTTTCTTTCTCCTTACTGAAAAAGCTTTCGTGTGACTTCTCACTGGGGTTGTTCTTAGAGCCCCCATTCAGCATGGACTAACACAGCTCCTAGGAAAGTATTTTTACCCCTCTGGGAGAGTGAGCCATATTATTAGCAACTTAAAAAAACCTCACTATCCAGGCAAACATTCAAGGTAAAACCAGTTGTCATCATGCCGGCGTATTTTTCATTAACAATGTACAATCTGCCCAATACTCTTCAAGAAATCCAGTTGCCCAGTGAAATAACCAGTGAGATGACAGAATATTCTCTGTTTTCCAGGATGCAGCAAGATGTGAAAAGCACAGCACATTTCTTGATTTGCAGAAGCATTATGAGGATGGGATTTGCATGGATATAAATTTCAAATTTTGAATTCTTTGTCTAATAGCAAGACAAATCTTTAAGCACATGAGTAACCTCATTCCTACTTAGCAAAACACTTGAGCACATAGAACTTAAGTTCTTACTTAAAGTAAGCCCTTAATTACTGTTTGTATCAGTTGCTCATTTAAGGCAGAAAAGCGAAAGCTCAGGAGGCACAGCACTTGTGCACAGGGCTTTTTATCTCTGATATTTTATTTATCAAAATAAAATAATTTCTGTGCAATTTGTGGGCAACTCAGTGGTAGTGTTGATTTAGGGAGCATCTTAATTGTGCTGGCTAACATCACCAGCCTATCCATATTCATAAATCTTCTGAAAGCAGTGTTGCAAACATTAATATCAAGAAGACCCTACCAGATTTGTATGATAGTTATACTTCAATATACTTCAACAGTCTAATCTGTTAATCGGTGGACCTTAGAGTGGAGATTTAAATCTGGTAAGGAGACACTTTCAATTCCTTATCTGAAGAACATCCAGATCTCTGCAGTAAGCAAAACATCTCCAAATCTCACAGCAACAGACTTTAGAGAGATAACAATGGTATTTCCCAGAAGTGCAAGAATGGTCTTTCTCACAGACTTCCAGCACTGCTATTTCTGACTCTGGATTCAATAAATGAAAGGGAGGGACATTTAAAAAAAATCTATCTCAATGTCTTAAAACCCCCTCTGTGTTTCTTTTTTTGGCACAGGGAGAGGAAGGGATTCACCTACACTCCTGTGCTTTCTTTAGACCCAAATCTACTTCACCTCAAGATTTCTACTGAACAATTTCCAGGCAAATCCTGTTCTTCTATGCTAGAAAGCGCTGCATTACTTGCTTATCTGAGGATGAGATGCATCCTTAGAAACTTCTCTGTAGCATTACTGTTATGGGGTGGTGGGAAGAAGATCTTTCTCTGCAGCTAAGGGCTCTGTAAGGCACATTGTAGTGCTCTTCAGTGGATACTACAATTTGCTTCCCAGCTTCTCTGCTCTCATTTGAAGTGTATTCACCTTCACATGATGCCTCATTTGCTTTCACAGTTGTTAAGAGTCACCTCAGTTTTTCTACTTAAAACCCTAAAAAGATGACCATGGAAAAGCTGGGATTAAAAATCTTTGATGGATGACAGTCTTCCTTTTCACAGAAAGCATTTTGTCTATTTAATATTAGGACAGTTGGACAAAATTACATCTCTTTAAATGTCCCAGAGTATGTCCTTTGTTATGATGAGTCACATCAGCTACACTAGCGCTAAAACGAATCCTCACATATCACATCTGACCAATAATGTCTCTGCTTACTTGGACTTAACAAGACTATTTTATGTAATGTAGATATAATATCCACTAGTCACACACACACACACATATACATGCACACATACATACATTTAATTTGAAATATAAATTAATATTAACATATTCTATTTTTTAAGTTTGGAAAAATATTCAGGGAAATTTTTTTTATTGAATCATTCTGCTTCTTAAAAAGAGTTGATAACTGAATTCTTTAGGTTACAAAAAAGTATCTTTCTATAGCAAATATAGATACCCACACACTCTCCCTCAAGAAATAAGTATTTAATCGGATTAGAAGATATTTCAGATTTAGACAACTCTAATTAAATTACTTCTAACTTCTACTGGCCTCTGTGGATCAATCTCTTCTTGACCTTCACAGTCCATCAATATAAGCAAAAGCAAAGA
This sequence comes from Antrostomus carolinensis, assembly GCF_000700745.2. Taxonomy (NCBI): domain Eukaryota; kingdom Metazoa; phylum Chordata; class Aves; order Caprimulgiformes; family Caprimulgidae; genus Antrostomus; species Antrostomus carolinensis. The sequence goes on from NW_010336713.1 coordinate 22,478, forward strand.
AAAAAAAAATCTTCTATCTCAAAACCCCCCTATTTCTTATTAAAAAAAAGCCTGTATTTGGATGAATTTCCTTGCCACTTGACCTCATCATGCATTAACATTAGCTTTAAAAAACCCACCTATTTTTTACATTCACTGCCTTCCATAGTACAAACTCTGAGTAAAGAAATTTCTTGTGCGCTTTGGTTTTCTTCTGCATACATCATTTACCATCTTTCGAGGTAAGGAATTTAAATGTATGCTGATGCCTTTGTCATCTTGACAATTTAAGGATAAAAGTTCTGTCCAATGTGATGAACAAAAGACTTTTCCCTTTAAATGAATAAAGTAGAAGACATTTCCTTTACATCTCTTAGAAGATTAAATGCCACAAATTATTTTGCATACTATTTAGGAACTTTTTCACTTGAGAAGCCTAGAATATATGTCTTTGAGGTCCTATTCTGATCCTTTGTATTTACATAGTGTAATTGTAATCTGATTGTGCAGCTCCTCACTTGCCACAGTAATGAATACAGCTATCCTCTGATGGAATTCTGTCCTTTTGATGTAGACGATGTGCCTCAACTGTAGGCAATTTAAGGGGTCTGGAGGTAGGACTGCATATTTAGTTGCTTGACCCCTGCTGTGCATAATATGTGCTTAAAATTTTCTATGTTAGCATTTATATAGAAACAAAAAGAAATTAAAAGTTTTTAAAATTATATTTCTTTTATGATTTGAACTGAATTACAGTGATGCCAGTATGCATTAAAGTGAATGTTGCTGCTATGAAACCACACAGTCAGAATCAAAACAGTTTTCAGTCAACAATGTACAATCACTATATCAAATTCAATCTTGAAGTAAGCTCAAACCATCTCAATTGGAGCCATGACATTCTGTGTGTCTCAAGCCCGATTTTTTCCCACTAATTTTTGTATAATTTAATGAGTGCATCTGGGAGAAAAATGCAGTCTAATGCCTTTATCCCATGTGTAGAAATGATTCATCATAAGCTTCAGACTGTCACTGATGAGGATAGTGCATTGACCTTGGATGGCCCTGGTTCAGAAGGATAACCCAGACTCAAAAGCTGAGAATTGCTCATCATGTCACATTTAGGCATGTGCAAAATATTCTTTTGGACTGATTTTAAAAAAAAAAAAGCTTCTGTGAAGTTTTGGAACTCCACAAGAACAAAAACTACTTTTAAAAAAAAAAACTTTTTTTTTTTATTAAAAAAAAAAAAAAAATTTCCCCTTTTTTTTTTTTTTTTTTTTTTTTACTGCTTAGAAAGAAGATGTTTGCCTGTAAAAATAAAGCTTTGCATCAAAGTGCAAAGTCAGAGCATTTCACAATTTTATTTTAATTCACACTTAGAAATTGTTGGAGAAAAAAAAAATCTTTAGTTGCGAGTAGAATCACAGAATCACTAGTCCAACCCCCCTGCCAAAGCAGGTTCCCTACAACAGGTTGCACAGGAAAGTGTTCAGGTGGGTTTTGAACATCTCCAGAGATGGAAGGTCCACAATCTCTCTGGGCAGCCTATTCCAGTGCTCCATCACCCTCACAATAAATAAGTTTTTCCTTAGGTTTGTATGGAACTTCTGGTGTTCCAGTTTTTGCCCATTGCCCCTTGTCCTGAAATATAATTGTCTTTCTCTGGGAAAAAAAAAAAAAAAAAAAAAAAGCCTTCACAAAATGAAAAATGGCAAATCAGGCAAACTCGAGATTTGTCTTTTGCAATAGAGAATTCAGGAAGACATTTAACTTGGACAAATAAAAGATAAATATATCATTCCTTCACTTCTGTTACTTATCCTTTTTTCTGCTTCTCTAAATACTACAGTACACTTGGCTGTCTCTTCTTTTATCCAGATATTTTTTCCTCTTTTCTACTATCTTCTTTCTCATCAAGCAATTGAAAACATTTTTACTTCTTGCCTTGAGGGAATTCAACCATTTAACGTAAAATTACCCAGGGATTCTCCAGATGGAATAGATGAGACATTTCCTAAAATACCATATGAATGCTTTCTATGCATGGTGAGCTGAGAAAATAGTCAGTTCCTGATCAGTTCAAAAACTCATCCAGCTACAATATGATGAATGTTGGGTACATGGAGCTGCAGATGCCTTCCTAACCACTTACACCTTAATTTCTTTTCCTTTTTTACTTAAATGATCACCATCACTGTAAAACCTAACTACACACACACACCATCTTTTGTTATCTGCAACACAAATAATGAGGAACAATTCCTCATTAACATTCTGCTTTTCCTAATTTGAATCTAAGCAGGGCTAACACAAAAAGAGTTTCTCAGCAATGACCGTAATGACTATCGAATTAATTCCCATATAGATGAGCCCACTAGGTGCAGCCCAACGTTGCAGCTCGTGTGAGTTGGGGTTCTCCTGCATGCTGTTTCTTGGACAACCCTGCTAACAAGCCACATAGCAGTCTGGGAATGTCACCAAATGTCTCTTCCTTTGTTTCAGAGACCCAATTTGTAAAGTATTGTCCATAAAATAATAGTAAACAGAGATGTGGGAGTAGTGGGAAAATCTGCTATAAAACTTCCATTAGTAAATGAAAGTGGCTGTCACAATCATGTGAAAAGTTCAAGGAGGCAATCTTGTTAAACAGCCATTTTGCATAGAGAAATTTATACTGCTATAGACCTTTTCAAATAACTTTGATGTTTTCCAGAACAATTTATGAATGTTGAGCCTTGGAAGAAGAAAGATCAATCCACCACAAAATAAAGTTGGCTAGCAATGGACATTTGGTCACAGCTCAGACACTCCATATTCATTAATAGCACACTTCTATATAACTCAGTACGGATTTCTCTGTGCTGAAGAGCTCCACAAGCTTCGATTCCATTTCATATTGAGACTTGTTTTAAAACATCCCTGCAATTACATTAAATGCCCCAGCAACACAACATTCCTAGCACAGATGAAAAATTACACTCAAATGAATAGTGCCAAAGCCAATAGCCTCACCACAACTAAAACAGCATATTTTCATTTGGATTGCCCTCTGAACCCTTCAAATTTGTCCTTGTCTTGAGATGATCAGCCTTCTGAGGTTAGCATTTGTACTTAGAACTCTGAATTTCTTGACCTACACAGCCTTCAAAACTGCAAACTTCAAAGATGAAGGACAAAAAAGCAGACTCCTAATCTCTCTCTTCAATGAGTCATGTCCCATGCCTCTAAATTTAACAGCCAGGCCTCAAAAGCATACAACCAAAGCAGCCAAATACAATTAAAAAAACAATAGACCAAACTCCAAAACACAGGTCCCTTTAAAGGTACTACGCAGACAGTACTTACACATGCAGTAGGCATGAGTAACTCTCAAGTACAGGGTAAGCGCAACCAGTTATTTTTGTGTCAGTCTTGTAATAAATACACCTTAAAAACACCCCGCATATGCTACCTGTTATAGGCAGCTTCATTATGCTATTACACATCTGTATCAATGAATAGAGACACTGTTGATCCGCTGGGTCCCTGGCCCCCTCCTCTTCCTGTACCTCCAAGGTGTCTGCTCCCTGGTTTTCTTGGGGTCCTCTGCTGTAGCCTTGTTGTTGCTTTCCGCTACATATGTCCTTATCCTAGAGCCACCAGTAACTTCCTCTGCCCAACCGTGATGTTTCAAAGCATACATACATACAACATATTATTTTCATTTATTTATAGGTATTTATTGCATCATTGCAATTTTAAAGGGTTTGAAATTGGATCTGTTCCGGTTACAACCATCTCTTCCTTTAAAGGCACATGTTCAGGTAACTGTGGTCATATGACTCAGTTGTCTAAACCATACACTCGCTGACCTGTGTTGGCTGGTTATTGCTATGTGCCTGCTGATGGACAGTGTATTTTGAATTCTTTGGTCTTGCCTCATCAGATGCTGACTTTTTGATAATTATTTGCAAATATCCTTGCTGTAATATGCAAATATTTTCAATAAATACTTAAATATTGTAATGATACAGAGGAGGATCCCAGCCTGTATTATTAAGAATGCAATAAGTGGATGAAATAATACATGCAATAGTTCAGATTCTGTGGAACTGTAAAATATATAATCCCATAAAAATATCACCATATATTTTTTCAAGTTGTGATGCCCATGTAATGACATCATGCTGGATTTGTTTAAGCTTCTTTTAATTTTTCTGGAATTCTGTTATTGAATAATTCATTGTAGACATAGGTATAAGATTTTTTCCATAATTTCTTCCATCCATTGTCCTGTTGGATGGTTTTAAACCAGCATAAAGCCTGTGTGTTATTTTCAGTTATTGTAACAGCAGAATTGTATGTTTGATTATGCACTTGAATTCATCTGACTGAGTGCACAGAGCACCAAACATCTTTGGATAAAGTTTGGTTTTCAATTACGAAGTGTGGTCGAAGTGCCAAGATACCACATGACAAAGTACATAAAGTGTGTACTTTTTCCAGACCAAAAAAGATAACTTTTGCATTAAGTGATTCTTCATGGTGATGGATATCTGCAGCAGAACAATTGTTGGACATTTCTAAAGCTACTTGATTAACTCCTTGAAAACAAAATAATCTTTCTGCTAAATTGGTACAGGCTTGCATATCTTACAGATTTGTAGTGTTTTGATTACTAGTATATCTCCACAGTTAGGGAATTTATGGCCTCTACCATTTCTTAGTATTTTCTTAAGACAAACATGAGGCCAATAACTTACACACACTTATTTTAAAAAATTCCCAATATAACACTACAGAAACCAACCTCTTTCCCAATAATAATGCTGTAAAGTTGCATCTAAGGGTGTGAAACCTTCTGAAATAAAACTTACCAAAGCAGACATTTCTGCATTTTCACTTATTTTAAGCCTTGGCAAATAATATTTTGTAACAAGCTTTGCATACTAGCACATCACACAGGCCAGGTAGTAATCCACATGGATTCTCCTGCTGTTTTTGTAACACTTGAAGCTAATGAAGAAATGGATGTTAGGAAGAACATGGGTCTCCTTTGTTGTGTTCTAAAATGTGTAAACATTCATTTCTCTGTAAGAATGCTTTTATCATGTCATTGCACATCAGTGATAAATGCAAATACATTAGATATGGATCCAAGATCTATACTATTTAATGTTCCACTCAGTGCCCCTATACTTTTCAATAAAGTACGTAGGTCTCTATGTTCCCATTCTACTCACATATTTTTTATCCGTTACCTGCATGGGTTTAGCCCAAGATGTGTTCCAGTTGATAATTCAGAAATCTGTGTTCAAAGCAGTTCAAAGCTGATTTGTGTGATTTGCTACTCTTTACTCTAAATTTGAAAAACCTTTCAGCTTTCCAGGGTAGCTTCAAGTATATGTATAGGTTTCACATCCCTTCAAGGATAACAATCAACCATGTAATTCCTCACTCTATTCCTTTCTTCTGTCATCCCACGCTTTTGTCTGCAGTATCTTTTAAGATGAGGCTAACATTTTCACCCTGGTTGCTGGGTACAACATTGTTTCTATTACAGTCTTATCCATAATCCTGTTTACCTGTGATTTTTTTCGGACCCTTTAGTCATTGATTAAAGAAGGTTGCCTCTTGAATAGGTTTTTTCCCCCCTTATTTTGGTACTTATTTAACTCTCACATCCTTCTTGTAAAATTTCTTCAGCTCTTCAAATACTATCTACAAAATTCTCAGATTTCATGGTTGCTGGATTTACTGGGCTTAGTCATCTTCTTAGCCTTGTTTAGCACTTCATATACAGCTACGAAGCCCTCTTTATACATATTCCCCAATATTCTCAGTTACTAACCTGGCTCCAGTTCCCAATAACTTATTTTCTTGGGTATTTCCCTTGGCCATATTAATTTACTCTTTGTTCTGCAGTGTGAAACAACAATGATTTACCAGCACCTTAAATGAACTGTCAGACCTGCCAAGTTCCCTTCCTTAACATGCTTTTTACCTTTTGGATTTTTGAGTAAGTAAAGCCCAGTCAAACTTTGCTGGTGACACTTGATCAATTAAAGTTTGATCTTCACTGTTTAGCCCTGGATATTCTTCCAGTGCTACTAGCCAATTTGTATGGTTTTCCTGTTTAAGGATACTAAGTCCTTTTTTGGTTGTTCTAACATGATTGTTGTCCAATTCTGTTTCAACAATTTGTTCATTGGCCCTTGGTTTGGAAATTAATTTGGTGATCATTAGTTTTAGCATTTCTTGTGCTTGTTTTAATGTTACTAGTTTGCATTCTCTTCCTAGTGAAGAAAGCATATTGTATTCTTGTGGACTCTCATTAAGTCCTACAAAATTTGGCTCATACGAGACATTACCATGCAAGTTAAGTTATTCCCCAATTGTACAGCTGTTGCAATACCTATTTTTGATGCTTATTTTTTAAAGTAGATATTTTAAAAAAATGTTTTCAAACTGTCATATTTCCTGCTAACATAGCATGTCATCAGATTTCTCCTCTGATTCCTCTTTCTATCTTGCAGCGCAACTGGAAAAGTAGCCAGGGCTTCACTTAATTTTTAGTTTAGCTCTTGCTTCCTCTTACAGGGATTGGTTACTCTGTTTTTCTATATTATGTTCCCTTTTCTAGAAACCTCAGCATTTCTGCTGCTCAGAATCCTTTTCTGTTACATTACCTAGGTTCATTTTCTTCTACCTTCTGTTTCAGCTCCCATAGTTCATCTTCTGGACTTTGGTTTTAATTTTATTTACTCTTATTTTGTTTAATCTTCAGCTTCTTTTAACCTACTTTTTTTGGATTATTTTATCCCATTTTTTCTTTCTTTTGCTTTTTTTGGTTTTATTTGCAGTACCTTCTATCCTACCTCTCGTTTCTTCTCATGTACACTGAATACCCAAATGGCTCATCTTTTGAATTCATTGGACTCTTGCAAGTGAATTTCTCATTTTATATTAACACTTAGGCATCAAGAATTCACCCTGCATTTTCTAATGACCCATGAGAAACATCCTGTCTTCATGAGTCTGGACCCCATTATGAGATCTGTGATTCTAGCTGAGGATTCATTTTCCCATGTCATAGAGATGATGAGACAAAGGTTGTGATCCTCTCAATCCATTGCTCACTTTTTTCTGTTACAATTCTGTTTACTACCTCTTGACTAATTGATTCCTAATTACATAGGCTGTTTGGATACTTAAAACTATTATTATCAAATGGTGAAGGTGAAGAGACAAACGTTTCAGTTAGGTACTTAGGCTGTTGAGGTTGAATTGCAGCTAGATAATGAGTGCAAGATAGAGGATATTTCCTTCCTCATGGCAGATTTTCAGTAGTGCTCAATTTCCTAGGTTGCCTACATTCTCCATCAATTGCTGTATGCAGAATTAATAGCCAATCTTCAGAAGCAGATAACCAGATCAGTCATGCACAATTAGGTACCAAAACACACTTAGGTTTACAGTAGTAAGAAAGTATTGCCATAGTACTGAGTACTATCATGCTGCTGCTACCACAGCACTAAGACAGGAGTTCCGGAAAGGATCTGAGCCATAAGTTCTGCACACCTGATTCTGAAGTACAAGATAAACACAACCAATTGCTTTTGTATCTGCCTTACAGATAGATCTTAAAGACACTCCACTTATGTTATCTGTTATGGGCAGCTTCTTTAGGCTGCTACACAGGTCTGTATCAATGATCATCCATGTGTCTGTCTGATGGGTCTATGGCCACCTCCTTTTCCTGTATTTCCAAGGTCTTCGCTCCCCAGCTTTGTGGTTGCTTTCTGTTACACACACCCTTATCCTAGAGCCACTGGTAATTTATTCTGCCCCATCATGATGTTTAAAAACACATAGGTATATGCGTATGTAATGCTTCCTTGGGTTGTCACTGAAATCTGTCTAATTCTGGTGATGTTATTATTATGGATTTGGATTTGTTTTTTTTTAAGGTTGTAACACCCAGAAGAGTAACTACAGAATATTTTCACTAAAAATGAACAGTGTGGAACTGTGACAGATGGGCATTAATCTGTCAGCAATTACATTGGACACAGAACAGAACAAAGTTGGGAAGCTGTAAGAAAACATGAACCCTATCTTTCTTAAAAGAAAAATGAGCTGGACACAAACTGAAACCTCTAACCAGAAGTGGATTGTAAATCCATGATTTTTTTAAAGGCAGGAATCCAGGGCAGATGGAAATAAATTGTGGAAGCCAGCTCTGAAGAAAAGGCATTATCCATGACTCTCCATGACACAGGGTCAAAAATCCATGATTACAAATTGTTCGTATAACTGTTAGACCATTGGTAGAATTTTCAGAGAGCTTCTATGTAAGTGTCTTTGAGGGGTGAGCTAATGGAGGCAAGCAAACTTCATAAGAATAAGTATGACTGGGTTCACCAAAGGAATATAAGCGAGAGGACAGTTAAATAGCATTTATACCAGTGGCTGTGGTAGTGCTGGAGTGTCCTTGGGGCAAAAAGATAAAAAAAAAAAATTAAGAAGTTGGACTGTAAAAGACTCTCTGTTCCTGTGGATTTTGCCTCACAGGGTTAATGTTTGCAGTGTGTGAATTAACTACACTTTGTTTTATTTTACTTTCCTTTTGCTCTTTTATTCACGGTTAAGTTTCTGCAGTGTTTGAGGTTTGGGAATGTCATAATAGAATTGTCTTGAACATATAAAATTTACCTGTCTGCCTATCTGTTTTGAATGATGTCATATTTCTAACACTTGCCTGGCATTTGTTGCTCAAAGAAATGCAGGCAGAGATCCACCCATCCTAGGCTAGGTTGCTATGAGATCTGAGAGCTGGCAGGTGAATATAGTAATATGGCTCCTGAGCTCAGAGAAGAGCTGGGCTTATAAAGTTATAAAGGGACAAAACTTTATTTTGTCATATGTGTCAAACATGTGATTCATACTTGCAATTGCCTGGATAACTGCTTGCACTGATTTACCCCATGTATTAATTTTTTTCTCATATAAAATCAGGAGTATTTTTACATGTAACTGATAATTGTTTGTAGGCTCACTGAAAAACTCTACGATTTTTACAGACAGAAGGAATTCCAGTGTAATTATCAGTTCAAATAAAAACATAAACAGATGTCCCATAGCAACACATAGTTTATTGCTGAGAATGTAGATTCTGTAAAAATATCTGGAGACAGTGCTGTGAGTAAGCAAGACTTTCATGACTACCGTTCCAGATCCCCTCATGATATGGGCACTGGATCTGATTTTCAGCAATATTAAAGTTTCTACTGATTTTACACGGAGCATTTGACTTCCAAAACCCCAGTCTGTTTCTTTTGTGGGTCAAAATGTGGCACCAACAGAAAACTCTAAAAAATCTTCTGAGTGAGTCTTTCATTGCTAAGCCAGTGGCAGGTACCACTTTGGGTGCAGCAGCTGGAGCAGCTCTGAGCTTCAGCTGGTCACGCAGCAGCGAGGCAGAGCTTATTACCTCAGGCATGGAACAACGCTAATGTAATTATACAGCTTTTAAGACTAGAGCTAATATTTCCAACAGAAATCAGAGCTGTGTTATACCAGGTTGTCCAGCACTAGCTCAAAGGATCTCTTTGTGAAAAAGGATAAAGATTATCTCTTCTGATGGATATAGGGTTAGATATCTTCCCTTTCTCTGACAATGCCTAATGCTAGGCAATGATGCTACTGATATTGAGGTTATGAACAGATCTCACTGCAAGTGTTAGACATGGGACAGAAATCCCTGTTTTGGTGCTACGATGGCTAGGAATATTTTTTTATTTTTTTTTTTAAATTAAAGCTTAGATTGAAACTAACTTCATTATGTGATTCTGAAAGCTAAAACTGGAGGCACGTTGCTAGGCCTGAGTCAGTAAGAGCTAACTTCTGCAGTATCACTTTGGGAAGAAAGGTGCCCAATTACCTGCTAAAATTGTTATCAGAGACAGACAGCTAACAAACAGAAAACCCCTGGTGTGTAGAATACCTTTCTGAAAATGGTGGCTCTGGTTTGCTTCCATAGTAGTGTATTCTAGTACAACTTGTTCCACTGAAAAGAAAAAAAAATTAGAGCAGCTCTCATGAGTAACACAGCAAGGCAGATTCATTTAGCACAGGTAGCACAGCTAATTTCAGAGTTATCAAGATGAACAATGTTCTTTTAACTGAGCTAGAACTATCAAACTCATTTTGTTGTGGGATTCATACCATCATATCCCAATTATTGAGTTATTTCTAGGGGATGCTTTTCAGTTACTCTCAGGTTGTTTTGTGCAATTCTTCCACTGCACCAAGAAATGTTTGCTGGGTCAAGCAACACATACGTTTTCCTGTCAAACAAACATATGTGCCCATCTGCTCACCCTTTAAAGGCATACTCTGTCTGATCTTTACCTGACTATTATTGAGACCATGGAAACATTTTGGATATAAGGAGTTAAATAAGAAGTGAACTGTTATTTCACTGGGACCTCACAGCCAGACAGTCTGAACAGACCTTCTGCTTCAGGTCACTTCTATTCTGCTCATGCCTGCATGGATAGAGTGCATCTCCATCTGTCCTTGCCGAGGTGGAAGTAGCAGAATATTTTGCCCTACTTTCTAAGCTACTGACATAGAATTTCTGTTTTTCTGGGTACTCTTTAGCCACAGTATATCTTTGCAGTGATATGTAGGATCTTGGCATAGCAACTAAGTAGAGTATAGGACTTTTTTAACAGATTCCATGTACAGATGATGCTTATATCTCCAGTAATTTTATCTACCTGATAAAGGACAGTGAAAATGTGGTAACACAAAAGCAATTTACATTTATGTAACATCTTTCAATCACAGAGCTGTAGAATTGTAGTACTACAGAGCAATGTGAAGTTTCATTTACTCTGTCCCTGCCCAAAGACCACATATTGACTGTACTTGCCATTCCTGGCAGGTGTCTTCTCCTTCAAGAAGTCTAGTGATACAAAACATTATCCCTAAGAAATCTGTTGCATTCCCCTGTTTTGTATATCACTAGAACACTGTTTACTCACATGTAGCTTTAGTCTCTTTTTCATTTTCACCTGAAGCTTGTTACTGTGTTGCACCCCAGCCTTCTCTGCTTTAGGCTGTACGTCCCCTCTTCTTTCAATCTTTCCTGATAAATCGTATTTCCTGCGCTCCTCTTTGTTTTTGTTGCTCTCCTCAGGGCTTTCCACAATTAGTCCATATAGTTGGAAGAGATCTCTAGAGATCATCTAGTCCAACCCCTGCTGCCAAAGCAGGTTCACCTAGAGCAAGTTGAACAGGAAAGCATCCAGATGGGTTTTGAATATTTCCAGAGAAGGAGACTCCACACCCTCTCTGGACAGCCTGTCCCAGTGCTCTGGCACCCTCACAGTAAATAAGTTTTTCCTCATTTTTAAGTGGAACCTCCTCTGTTCCAGCTTGTGCCCATTGCCCCTTGTCCTATCACTGACCACCACTGAAAAGAGTCCAGCCCCATCCTCTTGACACCTGCCCTTTAGATACTTATAAACATTAATAAGGTCCCCTCTGAGTCTTCTCTTCTCTAGGTAAACAGGCCCAGATCTCTCAGTATTTCCTCATAAGAAAGATGTTTCAGCCCCTCAATCATCTTTGTGGCCTCCGCTGGACTATCTCCTGAAGGAGCCCAAAACTGGACACAATACTCCAGATGCGGCCTCACCAGGGCAGAGTAGAGGGGGAGGAGAACCTCTCTCGACCTACTGGTCACACTCTTCTTAATGGACCCCAGGATACCATTGGCCTTCCTGGCCACAA
>NW_010336713.1:34416-43324 GCF_000700745.2 Antrostomus carolinensis
TGTACAGATGAATCTGTAGAATGTAATATGAGCATTCATTAAATCATGTCACAATTATGTGATATATAACACTGTTGTTGATTTTGTTTTAAAGTTATGTTGTTAAACATCTTGCCCAGTTGTTACACAGTGAATCAATAACAGCAGCATCCCAAGAGTCTTGCTTCCTATTGCCCAAAGCTAGCCTTAAATCACAGTACAAATGCAAAGACTGATCATTACTAATTCTGAGCAACCTTTGGTCGTACAACTAGTTCTCGTGGAGTTAGTGGGATTCTTCACACAAAGAGGATGACTACTGTGAAGCTGGCCAAAGGATTAGCCCTATTTAATTTTGAATTAATATTGACCTATGTGAAAACTGAGGAAGAACGAATGCCAAAATAACCAGGAGTGGCAAATGATACAGCATGTTGTGTATATTATGCTGGTAATCTCCACCCTGTAGCTCAAAATCAAGGATAGAAAAGAAAGATGCAGTGTCTGACTGAAGCTTTCAAAGAGATTGATAGTAGCTCTACTATCTAATTGGGGTCTCTAAGACAATGCAGAGACCCCTGCCCTAAGTGAAGGTTTGGTAGTTATTGATAAGATATTAGGAAAGAGCAGACATTAATTATCTGTGCTTATAATTTAATATATTTTTTTAAGCATTACAGCATCTTGTAATTAAAAATATAGATACTGTATGATTGGAGTCTACAGTCCCACAGAACTCATCAGCAGATTCCATGGTATTCCCTTTGGAATCAATTAAAAGCATCTTCTACAAATCCATTTCTTCTTATCCTCATTTAAAAGGAATACACAAACAGCATATTTAGGCAAAGGAAAAAAGGCTTTAACATCAATTACATAAAATTAGGTAAAGATTCTCTAATAAATTGCTAAGCTTGACACCATATGAACATATTTAACTGAAACCTTGACTTTATATATTCAAAGTATTCACTGTGTGCCATGAAAATAATTTTAATGGGTTTGCTCATAAGCTTTTCACTGTTTTAGGAATGAAAAAATAGACTTAATTCTGAAATCATTGCTCCAAACCTACACTTTATGCTATATTTAGAGGAGACTACCAAGAAAATGTCTGTTTCTGCAAATGCTTGAGTATTTCAGCCTCTTAATTTCTGTGACCAATGGAACTCAAAGGTTGTTTGTTTTCCTCAACATTTATGGGCTTGTATCTGTATAGACTGAGGTCATGAGGGCTGTTGTGGACCTTGACTGCTTTAACTAAGTTGTGATTGGTCCTGGAGTACTAGCAATGACTGAAATAATAGCAAATCTTTGCTAGTTTTTGCTTGAGAGACTAGAAATTATTTTTCCCTTGCAAGTGGCAATTTCTTCCCTTGGCTGGAAGACAGGCACAAAAGCCCATATTCTGGGACAATCAAGGAGCTGAGCAGTGCCCTGGCAGCTCCTGTGTGTCCAGGAAACAGCCTCAGCATAACCAATGTGCTGTGAGGGCACAGATCAGACACTGCCCCGTTAGTTCTTTATGCTACACTATTGTCATTAAGGAACTGTGCTTGTTGAGAATTAAAGGAGCGTCCCTTCCTGGCTTTAATTTCAAGGTAATGGCTCTGAGCTCAGGGTGATGCACCCCAAAGCACATCTGATTTCTATAGAACTGTCCTGGCTTTATGGAGTTCAAATCCAGGCTCTCAGGGAAATCTGCTCCAAAAGGAATAAAGTTTATCTTTGTTAGATAATTATGCTATGGAGCATAGAATTGAATAGACTATTGCCATAAATAAAGAATTGATATTAATGAGGAAGGGATATTATGGCAAAAAAGATAAATGGGGAAGTATATTGTAACAAAAGCAGTGTTGAAACTCCAGGCTATTAGTCTCATCAGTACAATGCATCTAAATAATTACTAGCCTTACATACACTTGTGGAACAATTGAAAAAAAATTATGAAAAAATGCTTTCTTTAAAAAAAAGTAACCTGTGCCTGATGAGTTCCATCCTCTTATTAAATCAAAACTTATGATTAATATGAGGGTTTAGTATATTCTAGGAATAGGAAGAAGTCCTTCACTGCAAAAACTCCAAAAAAAGTTTATTCTTAAAGGAGAAAAAAACCAACCCTTTCAATACTTTTCTATTCAAATTTTTCTTGGAGTAGATGTGCTTCTCCCGTGCCTCCCCTTTTCCTTTTCTCAAGGATCTGCCGAAGACATTCTTTACTGTCTACACCCAGGATTAAGAAAATGACCTGGAAAGCAGCGACGCAGAAGATTCTCTCATGGGGAAAAGTGCTAGAAGAATCCCTAAAGAGTTTTGAGACTTAAATATATATGCCACAATGTATCAGACAGTTTTGTTAAGATCTGAACCATTGATCCCAGGTCTAGACCTATGGGAATACATTCAGTACTTCTGCCTGCAACCCAAGGCAAATCATTGATGATCAGATACATCTGTTTCACAGCTTCCACACTTGTGCATGCTGAGATTTTTACTTGACTCATAGATCTCACAATTCTTGTGGATGTATGAATGCAGAGAGTAGGGACTCATGGCAAAAGTAATTAACTGGCCAGTAAAAAGGAGAAACTGTTCTTTCTTCTCAGAGCTGTGATAAAAGGCTTCCATATCTGGCAAAGTATAGGAACTGATGTGACAAGACATTTCACAGAGCCACCACTGACCAGAGCACAGAGTGGGGAGTCAGGAGATTGAGGCCATTTGTTAAATTTTGTCAGTGATCCTGGGAAAATCACCTCACCTTCATATGCTTCAGTCCTTAATCTATAACATCAAGAAGAGATACCAAATGCTTTTAAAACTGGTTTGGGATTGAGTGGTAAAAAGTAGCTGGCTATTAAAATCAGCAGCCAAGAAGATATATGAAGTTGGTCCAATGTCTATATATATCATGCAACCCAGGAAATCGTGTTTGTGAATAAAATACAAATTAATCTTTTGTTTATACCTTCCCATGCTGTGACAATCATTCAGATATTAAATATCAGACACTGTTTTCACACAACCAAGTATAGCTACTGATGGTTTTGGTCCAAATAATTCCCTTTTCCATATTATTTTCCAACACATATTTTTTGTTATTTACTTTGCTACTGAATGTTGAGAAAAAAAGGCACTCATATTCAGCTCTGTACACAGTCAATAAAAATTGTGTGTGCACAACAGGGGAAATTAGACTACTGTAACTGTCTTGATGGCAGTTGTTGATGCAGATATTAAAAATAATTAAAAAAAATAGCATAGGCACACTGTACTTCCCATTGAGGTATTCCTCATGGCAAGATTAACCTGTCTAAACAGAGATATCCATTTGAGATAACATCTGAAGTGCCCAGGACAACTGTAAGGGCCAGAAAACACAAATCATGATCTGCAGATACTTACTCCCTTAGAAAGCAACAGTTGGAAACTGGGCAGTACACCCCAGTGTAAACTGCTTGCACATGTGAGCCTAAAAACCAAGAAAATTTTAACTTTTGAAATATTTCTAGGAAGGACAACAAATACAGTTCACATGTAACATGTCAAATGAGAAAGCTACCTCCACTCCTTCAATAGTTCTTGTCATGTATTTCTTCTGTAAGACAGAAACATACATCAATTAGCTATCTCTGAAATATGGATCCAAATCAAGATCCCACAAAATGTGTTGTTAACAACACATACTGTTTGTGTGTTTCCATTGCATCAACTGTTTTAATGATAAATAACACTCACAAAATGGAATGGTTTGTTGACAGACAAAAGCACAATCTAACATGGACTATTTAGACTTGCAAATGACAGAACACTTAATTATTCCAAAATAACATTTTCCCGTTAGACTGTGATCATTAAATCCATCATCCTTCAGTTTATATGCATGAAACATTTATCATGTCTTCTACAAACAGGAGTCAGTCATCTAAATATAGATTTTTGGACCATCCATTTCATCATGGCATTTCATCGAAAGACCAGGATTTCATTTATTTTCAGCTACAGAGATAAAGTGTTTGTAAATGATGTGATAAGACCATAAAGAAAAGTGAAGGAAAATTCAGCTCCATACAAAGATGATAAATACAATACCTACTTTGAACACTGGGATTATTGCGAGAGAAAAATGAGATATCGGAAGTCAGCAGCTATGTTTAAGATAAGAACTTTTTTCTCCTGTGAATTTTTCATTAAAGTCAGGGGCCAATAAAAAATTATCTGAATGATTCCATTTTTTAAAATGGCCATTACAGACCTCAAACAAACAAACAAACAAACCGAAATAGAGAACAACTGGAACTAAAAGGAGGCAAATTCTGTGGTACTCTACCTTTCGTGTTGTGGAATTACTAAAGGATTGATTTTCAGTTACCGAAAAAGCCTGGAAACATTTCTATTGCATTAAAATGTACTCTGGTCAGAAGACGAGAGATTTTCAAATGCTCTTTCAAGACAACCAAACCAGAATCATTTTCTTCAAACAATATCTAATCTGTGTGTTTCTGGGTGTTTCCAGTAGAAGCCTGAGCTTTCAGTTCAGAACCTTATTTGGGCAGTTCACTTACACACATTTGGGACTTTCATAAGAACATTTAATCTGTGCCTCTGGGCATTTTGGTTTCACCTTTGCATGAGTTCACTTTGGCAGGATTTATTTCCTCCCTTGCCCCCACCCCTTCACCCTCTTTTTCTGTTTGGCAGAGTGGCAGCTTCTCTCCAAATCACTGCACCCAAGCCTATTTAAATGATTGTTTTTACTTCTGTAATGCAATCTAAATCATAACTATCGTAATGAGAATGCGCTTGCATAATTCCTGTGGGATTTATTTTGCACAGACTGCAGAGTGGAGAACATTTTTATTTTATTTGCCAAGGTAACAAAATTAGTTCTTTTCTAAGCTTTTTCTTACTACAACTATATAGCAGATTAACTTTTTTCCTCTTTCTACCTTTTGTTTTTCTTGATAAATAAGAGATAAAAAAGAAAACTAAATAAATAATGGATGTACAGAATGTTCTTGGCTTTTGTATATGTGTAAGGTGTCCTTTCTTTATATTTATTTGGCTGATAAAGTGGGAAAGTGCTTGCAACATGAGGGTTAGCTTGCATAACAAAAGAAATTCGAAATATGACACATAAAGGAAAGAAAACTTTAGATTTTTGTATATAGTCTCTCTAGATGGCCCTTTTTGGGGGCCTAGAGATTAAACACATATCTTTATCATACCAAAAACTATATAAAGAGAATGTTAGGGTTACAGAATGGTTGAGGTTGGAAGGGACCTCTGCAGGTCATCTTGTCCAAACTTTTTAACAGAGACAAGGATTTAAAAGTGAGGAAATACGAGTTTCCAAGTAGTCTGTATAACCTTAATTTGTCCTTTCTCTGAGTAAGCATTTGAACAGAGCTTTGATTACATGTGTTAAACCTATTTTTTTCCGTTTGCCCTCATATTATTTAATATTCTGGATTCAGAGAGCTCACAGAAGAGGAATTAGATGTTGATGTTTTTTTAAGCTGACTCAATTTCCTTTGTGATGTGTC
Source organism: Antrostomus carolinensis (assembly GCF_000700745.2). Lineage (NCBI taxonomy): Eukaryota > Metazoa > Chordata > Aves > Caprimulgiformes > Caprimulgidae > Antrostomus > Antrostomus carolinensis. Next base: position 39,945 of record NW_010336713.1, read on the forward strand.
TAAGACTTTTGTTTCTAATACACACTACTCAAACCTTTATCACCAACAAAATCATTACACTTCCTTCCATGTGTTTATATCATGATCAGAGGGTGAGAGCCCATTGAGATACTTTGTCTTCTAGTTCTCATTTTCAGTGCTTACAAAAGTGTAGATTTCTACCTCACTCCCCCACACTGGGATTCTTGAAAGGACAATGTTAATTCAAAAACTTCCTCACTTCTGAATCCTTCAGAAATTAATGATCCTTCTATATGTTTGCTGCTCATTCTTTTTACAATTTGGTTCCTTAAATTTGTTTGTAAAGCACCCTGTGAGCAGTATCCAGTCCACCCAGAGGGCTTAGCAAAGTTCAGATCAAAGCACTTGGCTGCTGTAGTCATACAGACTAATCAAGGCAGCCTCCAGCTGTCTTTGAGTGAGTCCTCTTTAGGACACTAGGCATTTGATATCTTATGGGTTCAATGTGAGATGAAATCTTGAGAATAGACTTAAGCACACTGATCCATGATGCAGGTGCTTCCTGATTGTTGTTGCAAGTGCTTCTGTCCTCATTGCTGTAACTAAAATCATCTACATTGTTCTTGAGAAAAGCTGAACTCTGATGCTACTGATAGATGGGTCCATAGGACTGTCATGCCTGATTTACACAATGTGTATGAATGACACTTCAAGCAGCCTTGGACTATATATTTTTATAGAAGTGTGTGTATATATGAGTATTCTCCACAGAGAAGGCAAATATACACTGTACCAAAGATGTCACGAGAAGACAGCGTGCTTACTGCAAATAGATTATTTGGAGAATCTACATTTTACCAGAACATAAGCATGTGAGAATTTAGTTTTTTAGGAGATTACAGTTGGATCAGATTTCCATAGGGGTGACAGAATATAAGTCTTGACATCAAAGCAATTTCCTTATGGAGTTTCAAACTTTAGCTACAAAGCTCAGGCATGCTAGAGTTTCTCAACATGATGGTTGCAAGACTTCTTAATATGACTAAAAGGATATATTTTACTAACTATGTTCTTGGAATTGTCTGAGATATTTTAGCAAAACCTTTCCAAAACCAATTCAGTTAGAGACAGACAGCCACCATGGAAAATTTAAGCTGTAACAGCTAAATTTTGGCAAACTGTATAAGTAATTGAAAGCAAGTTCTTATAAATGAGCATTAGCCAATCTTAGCTAAAGGCATTACTTCTCCTATTATGTATACACATACAAGAATAACCAATACATTTACTCCTGCTACGCGTGTACATACACATTATATATGCATATGTATAACAGTAAATTAATGTAATAATTTTTAATGCAGCTGGCAATCAGAAAGACATGGCTTTATGCAGAGCAGTAGCTTGTACTCTTTAGGCAGAATCCTGAGGTTAAACACTAACTTCCAAAGCCTCCAAGTTTTTAATATAAGTTTAGAGTTCATGAAAAGTGTCAGTCCGATGCTTCTTAAGAAAGAAGTCCTTTGTTTGTGTACAGCACAGAGAGCAGCAGCTCAAGCTTCCCATGTAGCTCTATCAGATGTCTCATCCCTGACCTGGAATAGGAGGGAGGTGAAAGGTTAGTCCATTCTTCATGCTCATTCAATACTTTGCTTCTCTTTTGAGTGCCAAAAGAGTATCAATTACTGCCAGTTGTGTGTTGCTTTTTGTAATGTGGACTCTTGTCCATTAAGAATTGGACTGAGGCCACAAAACCATCTCATTGAGCCTGTTGGAAAGTAATCTTGATGGTGATGGCTCTTCCATCATTTCCACAATTGCTGGATTTGAAACAGGTACCGGGATTTAATGTACTTCATTACTTGAGTCATACAGTTTCCCAACTTTTCATTTGTGTTTGGAGAGGAGATGTCAGGGCAGGAACTCTCTCTACTAATACAGATAAAATAGAACGGTAATTACAATCTTTCAGTGCAGCCAGGATGCTTGGTAAATCTATGCTTTTCTAGTCAGAACCTTGTTGCAAGAAAGGTCACAAAACATTATTCAGATAAAATTGCTCTAGTCAGGCCGTGTATGCACATTCTTAATACTCCCTGCAACAATCTAATTTATGGGATACTGCAGTGAGAAACAGGCTGTGATGGTGCTGCTGTAACAGTATCTTAGCAGCAAATAAACACAGTGCGAGAAACTCTTCCTTTTAAAAACAATGTAAAGGAAAGACATTCAATCCCTTGGGCAATTTCTTTTCAAAGCATTTGCATTCTACAATACCAGAGAGATCCTCAATGCATCACATGGGGGATATGGACAAATGCCATCTATAAGTTAATTAGTTTTGCACATGCATTTCACAGACAACATTTCAAACACTTTGCCCTTACTATCTCTACTTTTTGGTCTGTGTGCATGTAATTTATCCTAAAAATGTAGAATTGCATTTCTAAATCTTGGCTTTATCTAAGCAAGAATGCTGTACTGATTTAACTCCGGCCATTCCTTAACTGGATATAGTTACATTTTTGCAAAAGACTATAACTGATATCCCGGAGCCCAAGATCCGAGTCTTTCCAAGCACAGACTTTCTGCAGCCATTCCTATGCCTCTCTATACTTGTCCCATGACCCTTATTTCAGACCTGCCCTTCTCAGCAGTCTCACATACATATATAGCAGCAATGGGATTTCACAAGCTCGCCCTTCTAACTCTTTGCCTCTGGAGCAAGAGGAGCAGGAAAAGTAGCAGGTAATTCAGAAAGGAGTGGCTGGTACTAACAAAGAAAATAATGTCTGCCAACACAAAGACTCCACCCTGGTGTGTTGCTGAAGATGGGGAGGCTGTGCTGGGGAAGTATCACTACATGCTTGCCCTGTTTCTGTACTCTTTTATGGGCAAAGGCTGTAGGCAGTGTCAGAACCAGGATGCTGTGCTAGGGAGCTTTTGTTTCGGCTCTGCTTGGCTGGTTTTGGTATTCTTACTGATGGGTTACTGCAATCATGATGCCGGCAGCAAATGTTGGGCCCCCTTTGTAAGCACAAGGCCAGTTTGTAGTTAATGCACAGCACACCATGAGGGGCTGAGGGCCCACTAATTAGCGAGGGCCCCAAGTTGTGGGGCTCAAATCTGGATCCAAACTCCTCTGGAGTTTCAAGTTATTCAGGTCTATGGTTTTGGCTCTGGCTCATCTGTCTTAAAAACAAAGTGAAGTTGACAAATGTCTCTCTTAGGCAGCTGCCCCGAAGGACTGAATATCATTACAAAAAAGACATTAAAATACAAAAGACCTAAGTAATTTGTGTAGGGTCTAGTTTCCAGTAATGCTGTAAGAAGACTGCCAGCATTTTGGTGAAAAGGGCCTGCAGCACAAATCTTATTAACCAAACTGAATGAGGAACAAAACAGCCTCGTTTTGCGCT
>NW_010336713.1:43345-66475 GCF_000700745.2 Antrostomus carolinensis
CACTGGCCGTGGCGGTACATGATCCAGCCTTTGCAGTATGGAATATGAGCTCTTTCCATTAATTACCTGGTCAATTAATTACCAAGGGCTTTTCATTCAAGAAAGTACCCCTGTTTAGTGCACCATTTTTTTCACCATGTTTAAGAGTTTAATGTGATCTCAAGCACAAATAGATTTAAAACTGCTATTTTTCCTGAACATGAACCTCTATGAATAGCAGTAAAAAGTATAATGAATTTAAAGTATAGTACAACCCAGGACCTGATCATCTTCATAAAGGACTGATCATGCTGTATCCCAAAGTGAAAGTTATAGAATAGTTCAACACCATGTATTCATAAAGATATAGTGAAGCAAGTTTTACGCCTCTCTCAAAAGATAATATCAACCCTGAACATAGTGCTCACTGCTGGCTTCACTAAGATACTTAGGAGTCAAAATCTTTCTAGCCTCAGTGAACCTGGGTGTAATAGGAGCATTCATGCAGAAGGTAAGAGAGATGTGTCTGATGAACTCTCAATTCATGACCTAGCTTATTATTAGAAACACGGTAGAGCAACATTACTGTTGATTTCATTGCCGATCAAAGGCTGCAGGTAAGTACCAATTCACCTCTGTCATGAGAGTGCATAATGGGCTATGGACAGAGCTGGAGAGAACTCATTTTTTTTCCCCAAGCTTCTCACAGAACCTGCTGAGAAAAAAAAAAAAAGTGATTTATATTGAGATTTTGATATTAATTATTTAATTAAAAGAACATCCTCTACTGGATTTTGAGTTATTTTAATTTTTAAAATGTGGTTTATGCTGTGGTGATGACTAACTTTTATTTATTTTGCTCTTTTTTAGTTCAGTGATCTTGTAAAAGCTTTTAATTCTCTCCCATCTTTCTTCACTGCCAACATAGCTCAGTATAACCCAGACTTCTTTACAAACATTGCTACAGATGCCAGTATTCTGTCTAATTTTAACTAAACATTCAATAATGCTGAGCTATTTTAGTACCTTGGGCCCATATTCTCAAAGGTATTTAAGCACAGAACTCCTGTGAGGATCTTGGCTTTGTTGCTTTCTAAAAATGCTAGAATTCCCATACGTGCTAACATGGCAATGGTAAATGAACAACTAATACTGCTGCTGTATTTACATAAACTAATATAAATTACATTCTTTCAGTGTAGAACATGATTATTAATCATCCCATTCAGTTCTGTGTTATATGCAACTAAATAAGGAACACAGTGGATCCTTTGTAATTACTTACCCTAACTTCAGTTTTAAAGCCAAACACATTGTAACCTTATACTGATTTTGGGTTTATTAAACATGCTCCTCTATTATATGAAAGAAAAGAGGGGAAAATGTTTATGTAAGATTTTTGACATTTATTAGCCCCACTAAAATCTCTCTCATACAGTAGTCAATAAAATGTGCGGTATGTACATATGGGTATAGTAATTAGCACATATGTCAGAGTAACAAATGAACTCTTTCTGTCAACACAGAAAAGGCCAGGAGAAGGGTAAATCAAGATTATTCTCTACTCATGTGGAATCTAAATAATGCAAAAATAATCTCCTGTCCTTAAATACTACAAATTATTAAAAGCACTGAAATATTCAAGTCTACTCTCACGATTGTTTGTGCACAAGATTATTACCACCCAAAGTTCTCAAACTGATGACCCAGATATCCCCTTCCACTGCCTGCTCCCCAAATCCATTGCATTGCCTAATTTTCTCTTGCAAAATTAACACTGGCACTAAATTTAGAATTGTCACAGCCTGGAAGGACAATTTACGATCTATGCATTCCTGTATTAGCACTAATGGAAATAGTACTTGGGGAAATATTAATCTAAATTTGAACATTAGTTTAGGGTCACATTTTTCTCCATCCTGCCTGGTATATTTGCCAGCAGATGACGTGCCCATACAGATAACAGATTTCAGATAACAGACTTTTAGCCACAGGAACTCTTAAAACATTAGTTTTTAGATATTTTTTATAGAAATATCATGCTTTGACTGGGTTAATCAGGGGTATTTACAGCACTGCCTGCCAGGGGAATGCAGAAAGTTGCACTGTCCTACAAAGAAAAGCCAAGGCTTTTGCTGTTATACTTTCTGGAGGGATACAATACAGCTTCACAAACAGTTTTAACAGTTAAAGCAGGGAAACCTGTACCTCCTTTGCTACAGGGCTGGTTGAGATGGGAATCAAGAGAGGGTAATCCCTCTGCTTTGCAGTGCAAGCACCCAGCTACAGGAGGTGAGAGGTGCTGCTTCTCTGTTCCTCCCACACTGCTGCCTGAATACTGCTCTTGTGTAGTCTGGCCCATAAAACTCATTTCTTGAGAATCTGGCCCTGCGTCTTGAACTATCTTGAGAGAATCAAGCCTTCTGAGATTCAGCATCTAATAAATTCTGCCCCTAGGCAAGGAAGTGAATGACCATTTCATCTTTCCTGCAGCTGCCCCGTGAATGCATGCAGAGCAGCTCAAGGAGGGAGAGACAAGCACGAGAGGTAAATGGTGATACAGAGAGAAGAGGGTTCATGCTCTTAAAATACTGGACCTAATGAGGAGCTGGAATACAGCTGTAAGTCTAAGCAGAAAGGGCCATGCAAATAGGGAGATTTGGACTGGTGAGAGTCCTGGAAAATCAGAGTCATACAAGTGCCTTGAAAAAAAGGAAGAGTGTGGATGGGGGAAGAATATAATGGAGGGGTAAAATCCTTAAAGCAGGTTTAGAAATAGTGATATTACCGAGGAAACAATAGCAGATATATCAGCAGAAGCTTAAAAGTGAGGTGGACTGAGAAAGGCTATGCACAATGCAGAGAGAACCTGTTAAGGGAGGTACAAAGACATTCCAGATAGGGAAATCCAGGGAGCACCTTCAAGGATTGTATCTTGAGGGGCTTCCTGTGACACATGGAAGATATAAATCTGTGGTTTCTCCTGATTTTTTTTTTTTTTTTTTTTTTTTGCTATTTCCTCTGACACAGGATGAGTTTCATGAGACATAACTCTGAGGATTTCAGCACCTTTCTGTGAAAGGCATCCCAGTGATTGAAAGGAAAAGCTTTCAGAAAGTCTCCTGGTCTCCTGATAGTGGTTCACATGTTCTCCTAGGAAGCATTTTTCATCTTAGAATAAAAGCTATATTTTGAGTCTTGTCAAAAAGATAGGAGGGCATCTAGGGTGTTAGCCTGGTTAGTTACAAATGGACAACAGTTGTAAATTTGACTTATTCTTCCAGAGAGTGATGTTTTGAGATTAGCACAGCCTCTCACATAGAGGTCACTTGGACTGCGAAAGCCAAGTAGATAAAAATGGTCTTCCGTAATACAAATTCAGAGAAGTAATAAAAGTCCATTTCCCATTACCATAAGAAAACCCACAAATAGTCTCCTATAACAGGACTACTCCTTTTTTACGCATTTTTGATCTTTACTTGTTATGCATGGAAAACATATTCATGCTCAAAAAGCCCCATTATCATCTGTTTCATTGGCCTGTGGTCAAATATGTTTAAAACAACAACAGTAATAGTACATAATATCTCCTCTTTTTTTTTGCCCTGAAAGGTAACCTTAGGCAGTGTTTCCAAACTATTTCAGATAATTTTGCCTTAAGAAAAAGCAATGTTCATTGAGTAATGTTGGATAAACCTTTCAAAATCTCTTATTTGGGGGATGCAGCTGCTTCACATCTCTCTGTGTCTGAAATAATATAACTTCAAAATCCTTTGAGTTTCTCAGTCTGACAAAAGGTTTTTGATATTTCTTATGAATTTTTGATTTTGCATCTCAATCATCTAGTAGCTAAATAGCCAGAAGTTTGAAAGATTCCAACTATTACTCACCATGACTAATTTTTTTTAAAAAAGAGCTTTATACCACATATGAGTGACTCCTTATCTTCAGTTTGCAGGGGGAAAAAAAAGTACGGGGAAATAAACATAGTGATCTGTTAAATTATGGATAAAGAATGCACTTTTTTATGGCTATTTATAAAAATAATGAGCAAAGCATGAAAGAAATGTTATTTTTGAATTCTAATGAAGGAGATTATTATTATTTCCTCAGTTTTCCCCTATCACAATACACACAGAAAGAGGGAAAATTTCTGAGGACAAAGAAAGTAAGTCAGTAAAGTGCATGGTTTTTCAAGAACTTCTCCACAAACTGACCCAGGAGTTGCTAGAAATGTTTGGATTGTGTATGGAAATCAACCAAGCATGGGGCAGTAGGAATACAAATCAAGCACAGAGAGGGAAAGGCTTTCTAAAAATATTTTTTATGATATGAAGGTGAATAGTTAACTGCGTATGAAATAGAAGCTAAATAAAAACACTGGGCCAAGTTTTTGGCTGCTTTTCTCTGCTCATCCAAAAAGCACAGGTAAAGCCAGCTTAAATTATTCTTTGAAGATTTGTGATTATATTTTGCACTGTTTTGTTCTTTTATTATTTCATCGGTAATTGATTTCTGCTTGGAAAGGGGTCTCCGCGTGTCCATCTCAGTTTATTTTACAATTTCCTTTATGGTAGTTGCTATGCCACCTCTAAGTGTATGGAATTAGAAGGTGCTTGCAGACCAACAGGCAGTTAGTAGAAGTCCATACGAACAGTATTTGGAAACATGGTGATCCTCACCCAAATGGACATCTTATTGTGCTCTAGTCCTACCACATTTTCACACTGCCTGCAGATACTGACTGCAGTAGATGCAGTGGCTCAAACTGGATATATGCAGGACTGAAATAATCCTGGATGAAAGGGGCGGATTCGAATGAGGAGCGAAAACAGAGTATGTACCTCACAGTTCATTAAATAACTGAGTTTCTCTTACATGTTAGTCCCAGATACTTTGGATGGTCAATGGAAGGGAAAAGCTCTCACTCTTCTACCTCTTCTTGCTACAGGTAGGAAACAGTGGCTTCCTCCCAGTTTAAAATTTGGCCTTGGCTGTGCACGTAATCAGCATCTCCATCTGCTGTTGGTAGAATTTCCTCTATCTGGGACAGTGCACGGAAACCCCTCAGAGACTTCTTTTTTTTCAGTTTATTGCTGCCATAGGCTACAAAGGGCACATTGCTGCAGCCTCAGCACTGCTCAGTGTTTCCCTCTCTTGGCCCTGATCCCTGAAGCTGCTGACAACTCTTGCTGCTATCTCAGAGGCAGTCTGCCTGTCCATAGTCCATGACATCCATGGGGATCCTATAGCTTTGCAGACATTACCTAAGGAACGCCTGGCAAGTAATCGTACAGGGTTTTCTTAATGTGTAAGTGTGTATGCTGCCCAGTTTGGATAGTCACAACTGATCTTGTAGCACTGCTTTCTTGCCTCCATTGGACAGCCTACAAGCTAACCTTGAACAACCAAGCACTACAGCCATTTGCACATCTAACCTGAAGTCTGGCCTCTGTGAATGCTCAGTTAAGCTTGGTCCCTAAAGCAATTATGGAAAGTGAAAGGATACAGCACACCCAAAGGGAGCCCATAAATAAAACTGAAACTTTTATTTTTTTTTTTGGCAGTGTTGCCTCAAGTCTCGGTGCTTTTGGCATAAAAGAGATCCAAGAAGTGAGGTTTTTCCCTTACAGCACAGGCAACCAGGTGGTTTCCCCGAGGCTCAGTGTCATTGTGAAAAAGGGGATGGCAGGGAATACCAGTCTGACGGGATAAGGGGCAGATGATTTCAGCCAATGCAACTGTGGCACACTAACATGATTGCCAGAGAACTGAGAGCTCTGGTAAATCCGTTGCTCATATGGCAAAATATACTGCTAAAAGATCCCAGCAATATTTAGAGTAGGAAGTTTATTTTGCCAGAATTGCTTTTGTCTTCTTATTCCATTATTCTTACAATTTTTCTTCTGTTTCTTTTCAACATGATTGTTTTTCAAATCCTAAATAAAAGAGTAAGACAAATTATTCTGCAGCAGTGTATGAGTTGGCACAGAGTAACAGAAGGAGCCATTATGATCTGTCAGACAACTACTTATTTAGGGACTTTTGAAACCACTGATAATTGACTTGGTAGAATAAAACAGCTTCTCTGGAACTGATGGAGTCTATTGTTTAAGTACTTCCCATATTAGCTGCAAGTCATTTAAAAAATGTTATTGACCCTGGTTAAACTACTACAGACATAAAGGAATGGTGAAAGTGTGAGGTGCAACAGTGTTATTTAATACAGTTTTACTAAACTGACCGCATAAAAACAGATATGAAAACTAAGGTGGGGTGGGGTAGGGGAAGTTGATCACAAATTTAAACCCCAGTGGCAAACACCATCAGTAACAGAGGCAGCTGGCGACTGGAAGAAACAGATCATAATATGCAAGGCACTCGGCTGTGTCAGCCTGACAGCCTCTCTGTCTGCTCCACAGGACTCCTGTGAAGGTTGCCATGGGCTCAGATCCATGTATCCCTGATGCATATTCAATACCAGATCCCATCTCACTCTCTAGAACAAGCTAGGTTGTGCAGACATACAAGACTGACACATGCACACAATCAGTCACATCAGCTGGAGCAGGGAACTGTATACCTAGTGATATCCAGGGACCTACGGGACTCAGCCCCCTAGGTCCCTGGAAAGCATAGAAGTCTTGAGAAGGCATTTCTAAATCTAAATCTTAAAACCTGGGCACCTTGTCAACCTGTGCTGAACAGTCTGATTGTGTGGTAGCTGTCAAGGGAACAGGTGTGGGCTTGCTTTAATACAGCTACAGCATGGCTGCTGCATTAAGGAGCTCCGAGGCTCTTCATTTCTAGTTTCATGGTTAGGACACCCTTCTGGGAGGTGAGAAATAGGTGTCTGAATAATCTCCATCTGAGAAAGACACTGAACAGAGTCTCCCACATGTCTTGCTCCAGTCTCTGAGAATTCAGATGCAAAAGGTTGTATGCCTAGTGGGAACTTTCTGTGCTTGGTATTAGACAGAAAGAGAGGATCAGTTTCCAGTGAGTCCATTACTTTGCCTTCTTGGCAAGGGGAATGCAGATAAGGACTGGCTGGCACATCCTTTTCCAGGTTTTCTCAGACAGCATGAAGTACACAAGCCCAGCGGGTCCTGGCAGTAGCTGATCTACGTGATTTATGCTCATGTGCTCCCACAACTAATCGGTACATTTACAAGAGGTGTGGTGCTATGTGGATTCTTACTACGCATGTGTTGTCCTCTTCATCTTCATATGCGCTGTGGACATGGCCAGGATTTCCATACTGCTCTATTGCTGCTCCAACTTGATTCTTGGACATTGGGAAATCTTGTTTCTAATCTGATTGTGTGAACAGTCCACAAGTTCCACTTGAGCAAAATTTCCAGCTGTAAAGAAAGGATATGTGTGGGTTTGAACAGTTCCTGTTATCTGCCAAAATGTAGATTAAAAAAACCTCAAAAAACACTAATAAAATTTTTGAAGAACTAAAACTTTTTCCTTGCAAAACCTTTATGACTATTGAAATAGTGAAATATTTTAGAAAAATAACTTAGCAGACCGCGGCAATTTCAAGTTCCAATGCTAATATGGAAATCTTCTTACCTGAAGTGTGGAAATATTAATGGAGATGCACATGCTTGTTGAAGATGTTGTCAGCTGCCACTAAGGAAAACAGAAACCCATTTATTTTTTTCAATTTCACAGCATGGCATTGGGAATAGAAATGAAGAAATTATGAGAAATTTGCCTTTACTGTTCTTGTACAAATCTGATTAACTTTGCTGGTTTCAGTAGAATTACTCCAGATTTACACTGATGTAAGAATTTACCTTACTTAGATTTCTACCTACAAAAAATAAATGCCAGTCTTGAGCTCTGGATCAGCTCAAAACCCTTGACCATTTTTTAAAGATCATTAAATAAAACTGATTGTCCCCCCTAATTATCTGTAGATCACGATAGCTCAGTTGCAACACAAATATAACAAAAATTTAATTAGTCCCAGCAACAAAATTGCTAACTTTGTTGCTTGTTAAAAGTGAAATAACTCTTCTCTATATGACAATGTCAGTACTATGGGTTAAGCCTTGGATTCTTGATGTAATGAAAGCAACATTTATGGAAGAGGCCATTTGTCAGCTGAAGACAATAAAGGTCATGAGTAAATTCATAGGCTGTCTGAGACAGATAAAAAAGTACTGTTATTATGAACATCTAGGCAGCACTGTACAGATATATTGTGCTGACACCCTACAAATATATTTACCTACATAAAAGTAAATATACGTCTATGTCTTAAAACTGGAGGTAAAGCAAAACAAAGCAGTATTGCAAACATGAAGCTTGAAGACACGGTGCTTTTTTGACTACCTTTTCCCATGAGGAAATCTGTGGAAAGGGATAAGAAAAACTGTTCCACTGGGAAAGCAGGTCACTTCCCTATTTTTGGAGAACAGTCTCAGTGATCCACTCCAAATCTTGTGGAAATAGATTTATCTGGTAGGAATATCTACGCTATAACAAGTGTCAGTCACTGACCATCAAGCATAGACAACCTTCTTCAATTCAACTCCAGGATTCCCTTAGGACATCAATACCTCCACCTCTGTTAAGGGATCATCAAATGTGTAAAACAGTGGGTTACGGTGACACTGTATTACATTTTCTGTCTGTATGACATTTTTATGACAAACCTTGTAAGCCATCAGTGCACATTCCTTTGGACCTGTTGTTTCCAGACTAAGCTCCATTCCAAATCTGTTTTGTTGGTATCTTTCTGGAAAACAGCCTTTCCCTGTAGGAGGAAAAAAGCCATGTTCAGAAGAGCCATTGACATGCAGCTCTTAGGACATAGTCCTACCAGCTCTCACTACAGGTTATTATAATGAGCTTTGCTTTTCTGAGGTGCTATTTTCTCTTTCCACTATTCTTGTGGTTACCCAGGAATGTCAATATATTCTCATGCTGAAATTGCAACAACTGTGTAAGAGTTGTTTCAAATAAAGGAATGAGAATGAACAGGAGGAAGAATGTAAGAGAGGGAAAGAAGGAAAGAGATAATAATGACAAAATTTAAAAGACACCTTATTAGATTTTTTCATGCCTTTGCTTTTTTTCATTGTTGTATTTTCCTAGAAGGAATGGTCACTTAAAGAAGACCTTTGCATAGAATTGATGAATAGTATTGAAAATCCATCAACCTCTAGTAACATACCAGGCACATTTTAGTCCGTTTTAAGCCATAAATGACTTGATCTGGAATGGAATAATTACTATTCCTAATGGAATCTTCTTCAGATTAGCCAGAATTCATCTGTAAATAAAATAGTCAGTGAAAGAGTATTGTGTAAATTTTATAGGTAGCATAACTTACTTTCTATCTTTTCTTCTTTTGTCATTAGATATAACCTTCACCTACTATTTTCAGTTAAGTCTTAATAACAAGTATTGGGTTTTACTATATATTTGCAGGACAAGTGTATGTGAATGTATTTAAATGTGCATGCACATTAAACTCAACCCTTAGGCTGTCAGAGTTGCAAATGTTGTTATTTTGCAGCACAAAAGGCCAAGCACCTCTGGCAAAGGGTGAATTTTTATAGATGTGTATTGAGGGGATACTAGCATTATCTTAAGTGGTAGTACTCTAGTGTTGCTCATTTCTTAGTATTAATTAGGGAGGGACAAATTAGTTTGGAAAAATCACAAGTAGAAATTTTAACCTCCAGCTTCTATAACTGCCCCAGTAAGAATAATTTTCTGACTCTACCTCCCACAAATGACTTACCCTACACTCCAGACGTTTCTCTTGATATTTAACCCCTCTGTTGAAGGCCCTTAGCCAAAAAGGGAATCAACCCTTGTCTGGCTGCTGATGTCCAATGTAATATGCACTAAGTGATCTAGGCAAAAAATATACAGGTACAGTGTTTTTATGCAGACTTTGCAACATTTGTTACTGTTGCACAGATAATTTGGTGGGAAAAAAATAAGAAGCTCAGTAGGGCTTGTCTGAAGGAGTGTGCGGTTAAGGGCAAAAGAGAAGCCTCAAAAGAGGGTAGGAAGAACCTACGTGAGTCAGCCAAAATGCTTATTGAATTTAGAATTCCACTAATAGACACAGCTGGTTGCAAGGTCAAAGACAAAGTCAAAGATACAAAAAAAAGGACGTAGATTAGTGCTCAAAGGCGGAATAGAGAATCTTTGTGGGACAAGGACAATCTCCCCTGAGACAGATGTATGACAGAGAGGAGAGGTAGTAAAAGAACCAGAAAAAAAAAAGGGAAACTCTCAGGTAATCTTATGGCTCCTGCAAAACAAGATTGCTCAACCTTTTGAAACTTTAATCCCTAAAAATGATATGAATAATAATCATAATAATGTGAAATGGAAAAAAATTCTCTCTCAGTAGGTGCTAATCATAAAGCAGCATATTATTTGCTGCCTGCTAAATATTGCTAGAGATACAGGGAATCTATTAATCAGAGAATCCATTATATCTGTTAGTTATATTAATTCTATAGTTTTATCACATGTGAACTATCAGGCTATAAATTATACAGAAAGATATAAAAACCTGATGATTTAGGTAGGATTAGGTAAATGGGAAAATTAGGAATGAGTAGGTCCCACTCTCTTAAAGCTACAGTCATGTGACATTAGAAGTGACTTGACACTTGAGTTCTAGCTCAGAAATTTTAGTTTTGTTAGTGAGATTTTAAGGCCACCTACTGTTATTCCATTTCCATTAATTTATAAAATCTTGTTTAAAAGTTCTCCATTCATTCCTGAAGAATTCTTCCATAAAGAATAAACCTGTTGCTAGTGTGTTCTCTGCACAGGTGAAAACCCTAAAGAATCTCTTTTCTCTTGGAGATATTGTATGTTTACAAATTCCACATGTGAGAAAGAAAGAGTACTCCCCCACTTCCTAAATTTCTAAGTAATGTAGAAGTTTTAAAAAAGGTAATTAAAGGGAATGTTTTAAAAGGGAAAAAGTAAAGTACATAGGTAAATTCTGGAACTTGTTTCAAAACCAAAAAGTGGAATTGATGTCTGGGAAAGAAGGCTAGAAAGGACCATAATCCTTGACAAGTTTAAACCAAAATCACAAAAAATATGCCAAAAAGATTTGGAGAAACTAATCTTTAGCAATATAGAAGCTGCTTCTTATTGAAACCTATCAGAATAAGAAAGCTAGTCTGGTTCTAAGATATGGATAAGAAATAATAGGAATATTTGTGTAATATACAACGATTGCAGAAAGGCTGACTGAATTGTTCCCATATCACAGTCGTTCTTTAAAGGGGATGAGGCTGAGAAAATGTTTCAGACTGATGAGTTAATGAAAGAGATTTCAAATAAGTTAATACACTTAAGAATAACAAATCACTAGTTCTTAGTAGCATTGTCTCTAGAATTCTAAAAAAAGGTAAATATAAAATTGTTGAACTGCTAATTTACACTTGTGATTATTGTTTACATCTGTCTTATTGTCAGATGAAAGCAGATGGGAAGCATGACATCAAATTTGAAGAAAAGCTCCACTCATGATCCTGGGAAATATGAATCAGTAAATCCGATTTCCACAAAATAGTAGAAATGAAATGCCTTGATAATGAATAAATTTAGTAATGTAGTGAGAAATATGACATATTCGGGAATAGGCTTTTGATGAAAGTCATAGTTTTATTATAGTTGAGAAAAGAAGAAATGAACATGTGGATATGGTTGATCCAAAGGATATAATGTGTGCAGAGATTCAAAAAGCATTTGACAAAATCTCCTTTAAAGAAACTAAGCACTCCTGGGATAATAGAAGAATTTTTCTTACGGATTAATGGGTGATCAAAGAAGGTTAGAAACAAATGACACATTTATACAATGGAGACATGGAGAAAGGTTAGGTACCCAAAATTTTGCAATATCTTCTTAAATTCAGTACTGGGACAAATGCAAGTTCAGCATAGTCCAGACCTGAAAATGAGGATGAATGTGTTGTCAGTCACTGTTAAGTCTCCATATCTTATAGACGTGTTTAGCATAGTCTGTTTTGAAATTGACTGTGAAGAGCTACAAAAGAATTTTACAGTCAAGAACTACTAAAGGATAACTTATCATCTCAATATAAAGTTCAATGTCAAAGCAGGGAAGTGTGCACAAAAAAGTAAGTTTTCCTCCAGGTACACAGTCATGGGTTATAAACATATTTTTATGAGATATAATCATTGTGGGTAGTTCTCTGAATGCATCAACCTAATACTCAATGACAGTGAAAAAGGTAAATAGAAGATTGGGCAAAACAGGATCTGTGGAAAAAGATTTCTCTCTGTAAGTTTACCAATTTAAACAATTTTTTGAAAAGAGTACAACTATCAAGAACACTTCAGGTTACCTACCTAAAAGCTGTGAAAGTCTCCTGCTTATTCAAAGAAATAAGGTATCGCAGAACAGAAGCTGATCATTAGTTAATAATGCTACATAATGATGGAAATGTACCTATTGATGGAAATGTACCTATTGAACTGAGACAGGTATGCCCCTGCTTTCGAAAAATTTCTGCCCACTCAGCCATTCCTCAGCTTGAAGATGTGTACTTCCCAATGTGCACTAAGGCTCTTTATTGGTTTTCCAAAGTATTTCTCCAAATTCGGGTTGAAGTCAGCACATGAGAAGGTCTCTAGTCTGTGACTCCCACCTCTGGAAGAGGATGCCTGTAAGTGCTCCTCACTGTCGTACAGCCGACACAAAGCGAAGTGCTGGACCTTGGGTAGTCAAGATTTTCACCCTCATGTCTCCTTTTTTGCTGATGCTCCACCTAGAAATATTTGTTCTAAAGACAACTGACAACACACTTATAATTTTAAAATCCTTTGCTTTCTGTAACAAACAATCTTCTGTTCCATCAGGGCCCTGAGGGCACCCATAGGCCTTAGCGTCTTCTCCCCTGGCCCCACCTCAGCCCAGCCTGGGGCCATCAGGTCCTGCCCCAGCCGTGGGATGCCATCTCCAGCCCTGCTACAGCTGTGTCCTCTCTGACCTCCCGCCCAGGGGAACTCCCACAAGCCAATGTCCTGCCCGGCCATGGCTGTCCCCAGGGAGGCTGTCCTGCTCCCTGGCTGGGCTGGTGGGATGGGCCCCAGTTGTCAGGTCCTTCCCTGCCTGCCCAGGCGAGTCTCTGAACCCCTCAGTTCCTCTCCAGGTGGGCCACAGCTCCCTGACACCTACATTTACTTTCTCAACCATGTATACAAAACAAAGAGTGTTAGAGAAAATGTGGTTAATGGTACTACCCTGAGAAAAAAATCACATCCTCCAGCCTAAGTCCCACCAGAATTCCCACAGCAGTGGTGAGCTGTGAACAACTGGACCAGATGATTAGATGAAGGCAAGCAGGTAGCACAAAAGGGGTATAAAACCAGGTTTTCTTCACAAAAGGGAGAGCTGGTCTCCCCAGTTTTCTTATTCTGCTATGTAGCAACATTGTGCCTTGTTGAACAGTGGCTTTGTCTTTACCCAAAGTATTGGCTATTATTTGTCAAAAAGGACATAGTGATAGGAGTGTATATTTTCTGTGCAGCATTCTGAACTTCTTGACTATTTTCTTAATACATAACAACTCATAAACTTTTCATCTCATTAGGAAATCCTGAATCTATCATTCCACCTAAATCATAATCAAACGAGGAAAAGTAACTGGTGCTACCATTCCAGTTTTATATTTGCATAATACAATTAAAGTTAAAAGGATTTTCCCTAGTACATGCCAGGACTGATGTTCTCTTTCTTTACAGGAAATACAGATACTCAAACTTTCCTGCCTACTTCACTTTAAGAAGACCAAAATATAGAAGAGCACTGACAAATCAAGTAATTATGTAAGACACTTACATGTCATGTTTTGTAAAGAAATTTCATGTTCTGGAAATAGAGAAATCATCTAAGAGAGAACAGAATTCTCTTAATAGAATAGAATTCCAGGGTGAGAATCCCACACAGCACAATAATAAGATACAAATACTGAGATAAATAACTTGTACATAAATACCTGAATGGCACCCTGAAATTCAGAGGCACGTATTCTAATTCTACATTTGGGTTCTAAATATTATTTCTTTAAAACAAAAGACAACTTGGCAACCTGACTTGCGATGTATTGTGGCCTATTTAATAAATAAACACAGAAATCACTGATTGAAGATATTTAGTTAATTAGTGGAAAAGAGCTTTAACGAATGCCAGGAAATAATTTCACAGTCAAGGCATAGTTCTATCTGTGTTCGGAATAATTCATAGAATATACTCCTCTAAAATGCCAAATATTTTATTTCTGGATAAAGCTGACTGCCTTATTGTCTGCCTTATAAGTCAGTTATAGATTATGTCTGCTTTTTAATTCCCACAAGGAAATGGCATATTTTCATCCTGTTAAAGATTAACATTCACTTTGACCCTGTACTTTATGAAAATAAATTTTAAAAGTTACATTTTTTGATAGCACTACAGGTCTCAATTTACTGATTAATATCCATGGGGATATGCAACTTGGGCTGTAAGCTAGTTAAAATAAAAAAGTGCTCCTTGTGCTTTAGTTGCAGCTGAAAGAATAGCAGGTGGTCACTGTTTACGCTGCTAAAGCAAGCTATTTGGTTAGAGAAAGCTCATTTTGGACCAAAGCTGAACGCCATGCCTGAGTGATTCTACTCCTAATAAAGCAGCTGAGAGTCTCATTCACATTGTTTCATTCAAATGAGAATTAGCAACTGGTGATGGCATGTCCAGGAACTGCTATTTTAAAATGATTCTCCAGGCATGCTTATTGATGACTCTCAGTCTAAGAATTTGGGAATTATCTCCTAATGGGTCCACACTTCCCACATTTGACTTTAGCAGTGAGAGTGAAAGTCAAGCAAATGCAGCAAAGAAAGGAGCAGGGAGTGTGGGAAGGCAGCAGCCTCTCTCCCTGACAGCCACCCTTACTGCCTGGTGAGCACCGTGGAGGTGGTTGGCTATAATATTTCCATAATGAAAAAGAAATGTAAGTGCTCAGTGTGATGCCAGTGAAACTAGACAGAAATCCATGCTCAGAGAGCACAACGTCAATGCAATCACAATGCGTACTACTGTGAACACCACCAGATCTTGGACAAAAGGTTGAAATGAGATGAGATATAAATGCTATTATTTTAGTAGGTAACAGATTCTCCTGCATGCACTTGAAAAAACTGTCCTGGAAAAACTGGTGGCTTTTGTCTCGTGCACCTTTGCAGAGCAGAAGAATTTCACCCTACAACTCTGAGTCTTGGTTGTGTAATAACAGGGTCTGGGATGTCTCCTGTCATGTGTGCAGTATGTCAGAGCTCCTCAGAAAAAACAGTTCACATACTCTAAATACTAAGCTCACACTTCTCTAACCAGGCCACAGCAAAATGAAAACTATTGGTGTCTAATTTCAGCTCCTCACAGGCTACCAAAACAAGCTAAATATTCTGCATGCTTCACGAAGCTATCTTTTAAATTTGGACTATTCATTTTTTATCTTCTATATTTTTTTCTTGTAGCAAGTGTCATTTAAAATATGAAATTAAGAATGAAAAGAACCCCCTATGATATTTAGATTGTCATAGCTGATCAACTAGTAAGAGTCTCCCAAGTTATTTACTGTGGGGAAATGGGAAAATAGTAAGACCCCTTATTAGGTTTCATTCTAGGTATTTATAAGATACAGGTAATGAGAAATATATTGTGTAGATTCTACCCATGCAAAGTTAAATAAATAGAAGGAGGTTTAAAAATTCAACTCTCAGCAGTCTTGTCATGGTTTAGTCAACATCTTTAATCCAAAGTGAAATAAATTTTTTTAATTAACACATCTATGTATGAATACAAGTGAAAATACCAAAATACTTTGAAAAAAACTAGTATTTTGAGAACATTACAGATTGTGTGAAAACAACTAATATTTGAAATCTGGGAATTTGTGAGATTTGCAGATAGACTGATGGTTTACAAACAGACTGATCGTTAAAAGAAATGAAATTGACCTTTTATTAAATAAAATATTTATCTACAATTTTATTAGACATTTGGAATTTTCCTTTCAACAGGGTTTAGTTATTTCTTTCCTTGAATGTGTTTTTATAAATATTTTTTCAATACTAAATTAATCTCATAGTATTTGACAGTTTGCTGCCATTTAAGAAACACATTACAATCTTCATTAATGTTTGTCATTGCAAGAACAGCTCAATCTAATCAATCGAAGGCAAATATGGAAACTCATTTGTGTTTTTTCCTTTTAGTCTAGATCACATAACAATGTCCTGTAGCTCTTGAAATGTCTTATGAACCAAGATTAATTTATTTTTTTAGATTATTTTTTACTTCAGTTTAATAGCAGTAAAAATACTGAGCTCCTTGGTAAGGCTTGGTAAGGCATTGATCAAATGATGAAAAATGCTATGTGAGAACTAGGTATTATTGCTAAACCAAGATCCAAAATAATGACTAGTACAAGGAAACTTTGGCTTATTACACTGTCAAACGTTAAATCCTTCCACTGACTTCCAATGAAATTCTTTAGTAACATTAAAAGTTTGCCTGATAACTCACACACTTTCTTGGGTGCAGGTGATTTAGAACTACTGGAGCCACACACTCCGTTTCTCCCTCTCTGATCTGCTGAGTCATTCATTTCCTCTCAGCAGTGAAGATAAGTGGCAGACTGCTGGATTAGAGCTTTGACTGTTCTTGTCCTATGCCTCTGGCACTCCTTCCTTTAGAGATTAGGCTATTTCCAGCCAGGGAGCTTTTAAAATAGCAAATTAAAATCTCTTTTTCTTGATAAAATATTTGATTACTGAAACAACAGGATGAAGTATAACCTCCAAAGTTATTGTAAATGTTGTGTTTTTTCTCTCCCCTTTAATAGTTTCTTTATTCACCCTTGAAAGAAATGAAAATAATTTGTTTTTAGAATATACACACTCAAATTCCTTGATCTTCTCTGCTGGTCCCATTCTAAAGATTTTGGTTTTCACAATTAGAAGTGTTTCAACTTCTTGAAACACTTTCCCCTCTCATGGGTCTTTGTGATAACTTAAAGATAGATCAGCAACAGAATTTTCAGCAGTGTATACATTCAGAGAGTTTTTAAACTTCTTGCCAGATTAGTGACAGACAAAAAAAATACTGACTTTTTATAAAATACAACCAACTGTAAAAACTATTGAAGGGCTCTTTAAAATGGTTGGAAGAACTGAGGATCTTCTGAGTATTTTTCAGAGGGATGACTCACAGCAGAACTTGTTGGGTGGCCAGCTCTGCTGGCACACAAGTGACATGTAGGAAGAAAAAAAGCAAGACGCCAAGAGTACAGGAGGAAAGACAGGACTTGACAGGTGGTTAAGGACTCATTGAGTCTCTGCAGAAGGGGAGCCACAGGAGAAAGAGGATATGAGTTGGGAAGCTTCCTGTTTCATTGCTTCACTACAATGTAGGGCTTTCCAGCAGCCAACAGTGTGAGATGGCTGTTGAGTCTGACGAGGCTTTGAGTTGTTCAAGTTTGGACACTGGCATATTTTTCCCTTTTGGCTGGTAATCAGAAATTTGGTCATGGCTCTGCTGTTAGCACTGGACTCCTGTTTTGATGGCTTGTTCTAAAAGACAGATGAAACTCGTGTTTGGTCCATGGGGAAGTTAATTTATCCTCCCATGGACACATTTATTGGATTTAGACCTGGAGTTGACTCAAAGATATCCGTCCCCATGACTTTGCCCTTGGAAATCACATTGATTGGGATCATCCAGAGCAGTTCCAGAGGCCTGGAAAGAGGACAGAGCCCTCACTGGAGGATTGTCAAGCAAAAGCTACCTGATTGCAGCAAAAATGTGATAAAAACCTCTAATACCACCACATCATTGCAAGCAAAGAAGAGATTTCTTGCCCATAGGATTTACCAAATCCCTCAGTTGCTTTAGGTTACAGATATATAGGAGGAAAATCCTACCTGGCTCTACTCCATGACTGACATGAGATACTTGTGAGAAAAATCAGACAGCTTTCAGATGGTCATCATTTTTGTGGAGCTAGGGCAATATCTTCCCAGCAGAAATGGTACAATATTTCTGCTTCGTTTTTGTCCTTGTCATGCTCTGTGTAGTAGTGAAGAGACATTTGGGCCATGACTTGGAGGCTGAAAACATGAATTTCACAGCTATTAAATCCTAGCAGGAGGCACTGGGTTCTGTGTAAATTAAATAGTTACTCCAAGAGCCCAAGCCAGCAGCTTTGCTTAAAACAGCAGTGATACAGCTTGTGTTAATGAGACGTGAGTGGGTGAGTTGGCCAGCTTTGGTTTTTGTTAGCTCTTTCAATTTTTGTGAAGCTTATTGACAAGGTCACAGTGAGACAAAAATGACAGGTTTTCACATATACATATATAATATAAATATATATCTGATTAAAACTTCCTGTTAGGGCACAATGTGAAGACTGATTTTGTTTAGCTGGCAGATGACTTTTCCTCTACTAATGGATGAAATCAGAGCAGTGATGCATAGTGTAGGATGGACCTGGCAAAGGAATAGGGAGCCAAAGCCTTGTGGCATGGTGCTGAGACAAAGCCAGTCAGGCCTTAGAGGTGATGAAAATAACTTTCCTAGGACCCAAATGGTACAGGGAAGAGTTTATTGCTATGTCATAGTAAAGGAGTTGCCTGGAAGCAAGGATGTAGTAGATGAGGAAAGAGGTTGTATACAAAAACCAATCTTATTCATTTTTTGGTACTTTGATTTCTCTATTTGAAAAGTTGCATTACTATTTTATTTTTTTCCTAAATAAAAGTTGGTTGTTTTGTCTTTGGTCTTCTTTGAGGTTTTCCCCACAGAGACAATGTCTAGACCCAATACCACTGTAGCCAGTTTGGCATCCTGTCACCATCCCAAACCAGATACAAATAAAAAAAATGGGATTGTTATGAGGAATGTATCTTTTCATTGGATTGCAGGTTTTTCTCAACCACTTGTTTTCGCTTTACCAGCAAGTAATCTGATTTGATTCTCAGTTGTTCCATGGTTACCTTAGAAGTAGCTGGAACAGCTTTCCTACCTTTGTATGCTGACAAGAAGGTGCAATCTTCACACATAGATGCAAACCCACGCTACAATGATTTATGTTAACTCTGCTTCTTAAATCTGTTGGAATAATTTTGTTGGTAGAGAGAAAAGGATTCCAGCTGTTTACTGGAGGAATGTTGAGATGATTATATTTTAGGTACCCTGTGATCTATGTTGATTGCTTATTGATTTTTGGGTGGAGTTTAAGTGTTGTTTTGGATTTATGATATACTAACTGGCTTAATTTCTCCCTTGAGAAACTTTTTTCTTTGTGCTGTACTGATGCAGCAGAAATCTACGCAGACCCACACTTTATCTTCTGAGCTCTAATAAAAAAGGAGCCTGCTAGCGGAAGATTGTGGTTTGTGAGGAGCTCTGTCTTCAGAACTTACTCATCTCCCCTGAGAAGAGAAGAAAACCTAATTTTAAGGTGCCCATGCAAAGCCTGTCATTTTGGGGGTGCTTTTCAGAAAGAACTTAGTCCTTGAGCAAGTGTTGCATGTCAGTTTTGTGTGTTGGAAAGATTAACCTGCTTGGATCCAAACCTGTGGTTCCAGTAAGTCTGAGTATTTCAAACCTGAAGCTTAGCTGAGCCTCAGCAAACAGCATATAAAAATAAAACAGGCTCATTTGCTTAGTTTTTGAGATAAAAAGAGATTCAAGGTTATCAGAGGAGATAGTGGAAATTTGGAGATACTCATTGTTTGAATAATGTATTAGGAGTCCAGGACACAAATTACAAACAAATATCAGAAAGTAGGAACAACAAAAAAGGTGAATAATGCGTAGAAACATACAGACATTATAAGGGCTCAAAAGGTAATAGTATTTTATTTGATTTCTCCATTTCACCTCTGAGATGGTAGCTGAAACATGATTTGCTGTATATTCCATGCTTTTTTGTCATTTTAATTATATGTGTGAGTCACTACACACAAAAAAAAAAAAAAGAAAAAAAAGAAAAAAAAGAGGAAACTTGAGAAATAAATGAACAGAAAATAATGTTCAGAGCGGAAAGGTAGCATAAGAAATAAACTATTAGGTCCTAATAGAAGGCAAAATATTTAAATTAAATAATAGTAAAAAATAATTATTTAAAACATTGTAAAATTCCTACTTGAAAAATAGATTTTTTTACAAGATAACCTTTCTGGTTCAGGCTGTGGCTTCCACTATTCTGCTGTACAGAAAGAACTGTAAGAAGCAGCCCTAGCTGGGCAGTTGCAGATTCTCTTGGCATAGTGGTGCATCGTGACATCCAAGGGATTGCAGTGGATGATGTGCTACAGATACATTATGAAGAGGAAGCAAGGCCAGCTGTGTAATTCTTCCTCAGGATATCTCAGTCCCAGACCAAATCAGAGTCCCTGGAGGGATGCTCATCTGTTCCCAGAATCATATTGTATCCCTGGTGTACCCAGCTTTCCATAGACATATATAGCAGGATCCCTCATGCTGCTCGCACAATGAACCCTTGTGCTGTTTGGCCAGATTCAAAAATCATGTCCTTTATAATGCATTGTTACGGAGAATATTTAAGGAGCCAAAAACATTTAGCTATTTTCTCATAACCAGTCTGCTTAAGCAAAGGAAAGGTTTAGTCCGAAAATACACAGTGGATTTCCAGCTGCTCTTTACGGCAGCAATGCAGCTTTTGGGAAGACAGAGTCCCTAATAAACAGCAGGTAATCAAGTCATCCTTGCATGCATTCTCAAGCACTCTTATGGGCTTAGCTTTTCAAGGCAGATCCGTGGCTTGTTGCAAAAGGAATCCTATATCCCACAAGTGGGAATGCATAGAGGGCCTCAAAAAGAACAGGTAATCTGAAATGAAAGTCATACTGACCCTTTAACTAGCAGTGGCATTGCTACACAGCTTGCTACAAATGAAGACTGACAAATTATCTTAGCAGGATACAGGCTTTCAATTTGCTGTGGTCTCACATCTTAGCAATTCCAAGCTACAAGGATGAAACATCTTTTCACAGCTGTTATGGATGGACCTGTCCAAGGCAGGTGTGGGTTCAGCTGGAGAAAGGGAAGGAATTGAGACTCCTGATTTTACCATTCACTGGCAGTGGAAGTCCTGCACATTCTTTCTCCTGCTCTGGGGAAAGGCCAGGAAAGGGTTTGGGAAGCTGAGAGCACAGAGATGTTATAATTAGCATGAGTCCTTTTGCCAGACATTCAGATTCTAGAAAGTGAGCCCCTCTAGGTCCACTTGGAAAAGTTTTCAAACTCTTTTCTGTTTTTCTCTTAGATTCAAAAGGGAAAGCAGGTCTGAAAGCTGCCAGTACTCCTTTATTGGAATCAGCTGTTTCAGCTGAGGCTGAGCCCAGCCATATAAACAAAGAGAGAGAAAGAAAAAGAGTTTTATGAAGGCAAAACTAAAAATAGCTTGTTTTAAATATTCTCCTCTCCTTTTCCCTCTCTGCACACTTCAGTTGATTTAACTTAATTAGGATCTATTTGGTCTTACAGACATTTATTATTTTTGTTAAAGCAGACATGTAAAACAGTAAGAGATGTTTTGCAATATTTGGCTTTGGTTTACTGTGTTTTGTTTGCCAAGATAAGCCTCAAGAGAGACAGCACCTCATTTTCACAAATATCTCTGGAGACAGCAGGTGCTTTCTGAAATGTCCACATTTGCGTCTGGCAAGTTCAAATAGCCAAATTAGTCAAAGCAGTAGTTACCCACTAAATCAAATGTCTAAGATCCTTTCCAGCCATGTCCCAAACTAGCAAATGTCAAGGAAATGGACAGCTGTCCAATTGCCATTCCATTTGAAAGTATTGGCTTGGAACTACAATCTGTTCAAGTTGAGGGAAAGATTTTGATGAATTGTGCCTTTTCTTTTTCACAGAAATATGGGATATTTTCCCCAGTGTTTATGGGATATTTGGGGGTGGCTAATCGGAAATCTCCAAGATTAAGGGACCAAGATGGAGATTTCTGAAACACTCGGTTTACCAGACACTTGCATCCTTTTCAGGGAGAATGTTAGCTATCTGCCCCAAAATGGGAATGTAAACAAACACTTAATGAAGATGGCTTGCACTGATACTCTCCCTGGCCTTCTCAGGATGCAGAAAATAAAGGTGGATTTGTTGGAAGAGATTGTACTGCAAACAACCAAGTTCAAATTAATCTCACTTAACCTTAGTTATTCACAGAGCAGACATCTGCAGCCATACTGCTCATCCTAGGCTTCCATAAGAACTAGACATATTGACCAGATACCCACTATTAAGGGCAACTTGGGTGACAGCCAATATAAATATCTGCTTTTAACAGAGAAATTCTCCTTAACTCACTGACAGTGGTGGTAAGCATCATGATTAAGAAGAGATCCTTTAGGGAGCTTTAACATATGAAGATAATGCCAAAGCCCTACAGACTGGCTGGCAACATCTACCAAGCAGCACAAGCTTTCTGAAAACCATGATGCTTCCTGTTAAAAAATGTGGGTAGTCTTAAAAAAAAAAAAAGTAATGTCCATGCCTGTCAAAAAATGGCCAATAAATTATAAAGAGCTTGGCACATATCTGTACTGGTTGTGGATGTCTTTTGTTACTCTTCCTCCCTCATTAATAATAATTTTTAATTATTGATCTTTCCCCTTGTGAAATTTGTGTCTGCTGTATGCAAACTCCTTTGATTGCCAGCAATCCAAGTACATTCTGTCTGTCTGCCACACATGGACAGGCTACTGCATGGAAACCTCATCCATCAATTGATTTCTGTAGATACTGAGTGAAATGAGCAATAAACCTTCTGAATCACAAGAAAAGTACTTTTGTCTAGAACAAAACCAGACAATGAATATTTGGGTGCAGTCTTAAAACATAGGTGTAACATGAATACAAAAAGGAGGATTTAAATGCCTTTTCAAGAAGAAAGAGATGTGGGTACAATTTAGCTCAAATGTAGAATAACACTAGTTCCAACTAGTTGGGCTTTGGGATGTTTCTTTGGTGGATGCATGGAGAGGAAAACCCTCTTCACCTGTGTGATAGTTTCACTGGCTAGCAGCCAACACAGCCGTTCACCCA
>NW_010336713.1:66582-77372 GCF_000700745.2 Antrostomus carolinensis
CCCCCCCAAAACAACTAATATTACAATAGTAGTGATAATGATAACAGTAATAAGATATGCAAATGAGTGATAACCCAGTGCAACTGCTTACCACCCACTGATAAGCCTGGCCTGTTCCCGGATAACGATCCCGGAGGAGCAACAATTCCGAACCGAAACTGTGATCCCAGAAGAGTGAGAACCCGAGAGACAACCCGTGTGAATCCCCTGCCCCTTTCTGGTCAGCCCCGGATAATATACTAAACATGATGTGACATGATATGGAATATTTCATTGGCACATCCAAATGCCAGTTCTGGGTTTTGCTGTTCACTACACTTCTCCCTCCCAGTCCTAATGCTACTGTGAACAGCCAAACACGGTGGACTTGAGTTCCAGCAGCAACTAATAACACTAAGTACTTTTTTCAATGATATTCCCATAATAAGTCTGAACTGAAACCAAAGCATGGCTCTTGTAACTACTGAAAAGAAAATTAACTCTATCCTAGCAAAACCAGGACAACGTGCTGCAAGCACCAAGACCCTGAATGCTGAAAAAGCCATTCTTCAAACATATTTAGAAGTGAGACAGCCAAGGGCTGCTACTGTCCCTGCCTGCACAGAGAAACTCTGGTCTCACCAGTGGTGTAGTATACCATTGTACATGGCTGAAACGATCTCAAGAATTTGTAGTTAAGGTTAGGACATTTTGTTTATTGAAGGTAGGACTACTAAATCTTTCTTCAGAACACAGCGTTAAATACATTTTATTTTAACCCTCTAATTGGGTGCAGAGCATCCCCTTGGGCCTCTCCACCTACCTTATTATGCTTTACCATGTCTGCTGAATGAGCTCAACTAATCCAGAGACCCATGGTTCCTTTCCAAGCCTTGCCATTACCTCTGGTGAAACCACATTAGATCTTTTTGCAAAATGTAGTTTGTGATGTTGGGAGTCTATAAGCTCTTGCTGAACGCTGTTTCTATTTGGCTCAAGGTTAGCAAGTTGCTCAGTGGCTGTAATCACGAACACGCTTTGAGTTGCCAACTCTGAAAGGTAAGAAGTGTAACAAGTAGATGTTTTCCTGTCCTCTTTCAGTAGCCTGTGAGTGAAGTTCTTGATCTCCCAACCATTTCCGGTTTGTCATATTCACAAATATTTCTTCTTGAGAGACTTGATATCTGGGGGTTCTTTTCTACCATAACAACTGGTGCTCTGGATAGACATCTTGAGGCCCCAGACATTTCTCAGTGTGGGATGCACACTGCTTTGTAAACGATAGTCTTTCATGAGAAAGAAAGAAGGGAGAGTTTCCAGGTGGTGATGGATCCTTAACAGGGGTGATGTAGGCAGGCTGACTGTACCAGCGTCAGGTGGTTTGTTGCATAGGACCACAGATAATTCGTCTTATAAATGCCATGTCCTCCATCGGTGTGGCACAAGGATGTCTTTGTAAAGATTCGCCCTGCGTTAGTCAGATCTGGTGCCACCAGATCTCTTGCAGGGCTGAAAAAGGGATGTTGCTAATTCAGGAACTGGGGACAGGCCAGGCATCCTTACTAACTTTACAGCTTGGCCAGAGTACTTCCTGTGCCTCAACCTCCAACTTATCTCCCACGCAAACATGACCCAGCACCGTCAGATTACAAATGCTTATCTGCAGTGACTGGTGACTAACAGTGTTTTCACTCTCCTAAAGAAGTTATTTTGGGCTTTGGCAAGGGAAGGGTCAGCAGCACATGTGCATTCAGGCACTGACCTATGTTTTCTCCCTCCAGTGCTTACAGGACTAAGTGAGAAGGCTGGTTTTCATTGTTGTGACTCCTCCAGGAACCCTGGTGGGTATTGCTGTGATAAACAATTGGACTCTGGATAACTGAAAACTCTGTTTTGGAGTTTAGCAGCCTGGGGAAGTCAGAGGGAGGTTGAGAGGAGCAGGAGTGCATGAAGTATGGCTGGTTCCTGGCATGCATGCTGAAAACTTTGGAGTCTGAAGGGCCTTGGGTGTCTGCCTAAGTCAGATAACAAATCTGGGAAAAAGGAGGATAGTTTTGTATGCAGGTTTGGCCAACAGTCTCTATGTGAGAAGAAGTCCAGGAGAAAAGAAAATAAGAAGCAAAAAGAAGGTAAAGGAATGTTTTCTCAGATCTGGCCACAATAATATAGGTGGTACCAGTTGTCTGTGTTGGCAGGAAGGAACACATAAGGGTTGTGCAGGATCAGGATGCTAAAAAGGTTTCTTGCTGGTGGAGAGTCCTGAATTCTTGAGGATCCCCACACACTGTTTTTCCCAGTCTTATCCAAGTCAGGTGCAGAATCTGCAGTAAAATATGACTTGAGGTAATACTTTTGCAGACTGTACCAGCTTCCTGTTTGAAAGTGGTTGTGGCACCTTCAGCACCGGGCTGGTGATTAGTATCTCTGAACTTCTCAAGGTCCTTGCCCAAGGGCTTCTGGCACCCACCTGGAGTGCAATAGGCTTGTCAAAGCCCATGTTTTCAGGCCTTCTAGGCCTTTGTTTTTCTCCTAAGCACTGCGTTTGAAAATCTTTGTGAGGTACCCTGCAAGGATAGATGGAAGACTGACAGTGATCAGAAAGGTAAAGGCATAGGTGAGATTCCAGAGTCTCCATAGATGGAATGTCTATGGAGATGGAAAATGTGCTTCTGTGAGAGACTATAAAGCAGGAAATGACAGTTAGCCTTTGGGACATTAGAGTGGTAGAGACCAGAAGGTGGCCGGATAGGCCTGTCCTGAAAGGATTTAAAGTGGTGGGGAAATTATAATGGGAATCATTAGGTGAATCAGAAGGAGACCATGTGCAAGTGTAATATAAAATACTACATTTTAAAGTGGCCAATTTATTCCTGATCCAACTGGGAGTAAGTTTGCTACTATGGCATTGTAGAATTTGCTCACATCATTTTTTGTATCAGATCATGTTTAAATGGACCATAAAACAACTTCTTAGTCAAAGGTCTGAAAAATATCACCATAAAAGTCATGGTCATCAGCAACATGGAGGCTAATGCTTCCTAGAGTTTGCCAATGACTAGAGGTAGGGGCTTCTCACTGTATAGCTCTGGGTGACGGAAATCCTCTATCAGAAGGAGGCCCAGCCAGAGAACTGAGCTTAACCTTTTAGCATTTTACTGGTTTTGTACTTCAGTTATTCCATATAACTAAGCTGATAATTTCCATGTTTAAACTAGACTACTTCACTTTGCAAAATAATATGATAAAGGCAAAGTCAAATGCTTGGCAGCAATACTACAACACTTTATCCGGCAGCACTTATTCCTCATTCTGTACTGCAAGGATCCTCTCCTTGCTTCTGTGGGTTCAGTGGTTGGGATCTTACCATGAAGCAGATCAATGAATGAATCCAGTTTGTTCCAACTGAGAAGACTAGGCTGGGTTTTTTGTTATTTTGGTTTGGTTTGTTTTTTATTCCCCCAAAATTGCTTCCTTTGCTCAGTTCAGTCTGCAGCCCCACAAGTGCTTGTGGTGGTACCATTGGGTGAAGTGCAGGAGAAAGGATCCAGCCCATATAGTGTAATGAAGTCTCAGGGGAGAGCTAGTTACAGTGATTTAGCTGAGGTCTGTTAACTGAGTCATAAACAGTCCTGTGGCCAAACATCCCTCTACAGTTTACACTCCCTTCCTGCTATTTACTCTTTCCTGGTTTAATTTTCTCAACACTAAGGGGCTTTATCTTCCAAGAGAGACCGGCCTTGAGATGTTTCAGTGGTGAGGTATCTTCAGTGTGAAATGATCAGGTACAAAATTCTGCAGACTTTTGTTTCCATGCAATGGATCTTATTATCCTTTCCCTTAGATTAAAGAGACCTTTAATACCAAAAAACCTTCTCTGCACACAGACTCTAAACCAATCAGTGTGTAATGTTTTAAGGTGCTAATGGCCTGCCATTAAAGGTCACTGATGTATACACATGCAGACCCTAATTAAAGTGACTGTAGGTTAAGACAGTCTCTTTTGACTGACAATTAAAGCTCAGAGGTTCCTTTGTATTGCAAAGTGGCACAAGGAGAGAGCTGATAGATCTCACCTTTGAAGGCCACAACTTTCCAGCAGCTTTTAGGTGAGCGGCTTTTACAAGGGGGACAGGAAGTTCTTGTCGAGGTCTTCGTTTTAGTGTGAAACTTTAGGAGAGATAAGAAATCTCAGGCAGCTGCTTTTTGGGCAAAGCAGCGAGGTCTGTGGTCTCTCTGAGTGGCAGAGTGCCATTTGTTAGCCCTGTTCACATTCCACTCCTCCCCACAAACATGGGCTGATGAATACTTTATAGTAAACTAGTCACATCACGACAATAGCTAACATAAGCTGACTGTTTACTATTGCCCAAAAGAGGACCCTGATTTACAAAGTGCTCTATTGTTTAGGAAAGGCTACTATTGATCTACAAAGTAGTAACAGTATTAACAGTACTAGAAGAAAAGAAAAAAAAAAAAAACCAAAGCACAAAACATTTCAATCTGTCTCTAGATGCAGCACAGGTTTTAGATGTAGCTTTAAGGTTTCCAGCTACTGTGGAGCAGAGGGCAATTATCCTCATTTTAAAAGGTGGAATGCAGAGGGGCTGATTTCTAACTTTTGAAGGCTTAGCATAAAAAAATGAGGTGCTCGTGACTGTATACAAAATTTATCCAGACGGATTAAGTCTTAGAGCCTTAAAAGGAAGGGCTTTCTCACATGATTTATGAAACTTCCCACTTTTACTGGACTTGAGTGTGGAGCTGTGCAAAATGATTCTTTAGATAATATATTGAGTGACTAATCAGAGAAAGGTGGATGAACATTGGAGATAAAATAATTCAATATGTTAGTAATCAAAAGAGAGGAAAAAAAGAAAAGCAAACTGGAAAGTATACAGCCCATGTACTTTATCAGCAAGTTGAGATTATGATCGTCTGTTGTCACAATAACACTTTTTTAAAAAAATCTGCTTGATAACCTGATTCGATCAACTCTATATAAACGGTAATATTCTGGGGATTTTCTTTTGAAGAATTTTATGTTCTTCACTTGTCATATAAGTTATTTTAAAAGTCTGTAAAAAAGTAAAAAAACCACCCTGTATTGAACATATCAAGCAATCCAAGTTCTAAGCCTCACCTATCAGTTTGCAAAATAAGAAAAACAATAGCAGAATAAAAGAACAAGACATAAATGCAAACACTCAACTGAGAAAAACCTTAGAAAATGTTTGGAAGTTAGAGCATGCCAGCAGACACCCTCAAGTGAGGCATTCCCACCCTGGTTCTGCTAAGCTGCTCAGATTCTCTGAATGCAGGTAAACTCAGGCTTGATTTGCACATTTTAAGTCTCTCCATCACCAACCTTTGCTTTTATTTTTTATTTTTTTAAGTTGAAATGGTTTTAAAAGCAAACCCACTGTGACGAATTACCGTTGTTTTAAACTGGTGTTACCTACCTCCATGCTGATACAAAGGAAAGTCCTGTCCCAAGAGCAATTAAGACTGTAAAAGTCTTCGCTGGTCTTGAGGTGCTGATGTTCTCTCCATTCTCTTCCCCTCCTCTGTTCCTAGCTGTAAGGCCCTACTTTCTCCTTTACACTTGCTCTGTAATTTTCCAGATTTGTCCCTAGGCTGCTTTAATTCACTGAGCCAAAGGAAATCTAACCCTCTTCTTTTCCTTTCTCCACACTTTTTGAATTAGTTTCCTGCCTGAGTAGTGAGTTAAACCAGCACAGGGAAGAGAGAAGGGCTGTCCAATCAAACACCATAGCTAGCTCTATATAGGAGGTAGTGTTTCACAGCTGGGAAGGGTGGAGTAGAGTGGGACCTCCCATGTTTGGTAGCAGTGAATTCTACCTTATACTACAGGACTATCTAGAAATTAGTTTAGTGTTAAATGTATGTCACTAACTTCTGGTAAAGTAATATGAAACATATAAATTGTGATTGCACTTTTCTAATGTTTCTCCCTTACCATTTTGAAATACGCAACATCCCCTTTCCCTCCCTCTTCCCCACCTGGTGACTACTGGCTAAATAATCCCTTCCACACAAACCTCACACTGTGGTCACTGTGTCTGCTGGGAAAGAGGCAGAGCAAAATATGAAGTTGGCCAAAGCAGGAATTTTAGACTGATGTTCTCAAGGACTAGTCCAACGGCAGTCTGTGCCATTCCCATGTCATTGGGCAGATCCTGGCAAAGACCAGGGCTCAGCAGACCCTCGTACTGTTCCTGAGCTGCTAGACCAAAATTAAGTTTGGGGAGTTTGTGGTTGGTATATGATTTATAAACTGACATAAAAGCCACACATCATAAGAGAAAATGAAGCAGTTCTTGTGGTGAAGATTTATTTGGCATTAGCTCTCCCTTCTCTCTTCCCAGAGTTGGAGGATCTAACAGCTACTTGAGAAGAATTGCTAAAAAGGTGGGGGAAAGTGTTCTGCTTTGCCTGTGATGTTCCCGTCTGTAGGAAATAATGGACCCTAATTATGCAGATTTCCTTAGTGAATCATTTCTCTCTACTTTCTCTTACAGGAAATAATATAAGGTAACAGTGTTCATTAAGTGTGTAGGGCTGCTATCCTTAGAGACTAAAATCTCCCTGGTACAGCTTGTCTGGTATACTCAGTGTGAACTCTCTGCATTAGTGTGCTTAAATCCTCCACAATTCGTTCTGGACAGCCACAGAAGAAAAGTGTAATTCAATACATGGAAGTGCACATGTAGTATCCCAGGAAAATCCCATCTATCCCTGGGGAAAAGAAAAACCACGACAAAACTGCCCCCATGACATAGCCATTGGCATGATGTAAAACTGTCTGAGCTCAAGGGACTCCAGGTTGCATCATGTCCCCCCAGAATAGCTATGTGTGTCTGTGTGTGTGTGCGTGTGTGTGTACGTAGTTGCCTTGCGATGGTTCCTCTCACGTTATGCCATGTGGTTTTCTGTCCTGGGATACCTCTGTCCAGCGAGGCAGGACCCTGGGGACACATTTCTTTCCCGGACAAACAGCTTTCACCCCCTGCCCTGGCTCCTCTTTTGCTCCATCCATCTGTCCTGGCACCGCAGCTGCCTGCTCCTTGTGCTCCTACAAACCTAAGCAGGTAAAAGAGACTGAAATGACCTCAGAGGAGAGGGGGAAACCTCATCAGTCTAAGGGATGATAGTGCAAGGGGATAGCACTGCTAACCCTGGGTGTTGTTTGAGATCTTGGTAAATCATGCTGCCAATGGGCCTGAGGGGAGCTGGGCTGCCTCCTCACCCCTCTCACACATCTCCCTGGTTGCTTCCTTTAGGCCTGTGAAACTGTTTCTCTGATTGCCCCGATTGCTAAAAAAGTGCCAAATCACAGTGGCTGTTTTCTGATGTTGACACACACATGAGAGGCAGAAGAGGCACAGGCAGGGTCTGAGTACAGAGGCATCAGAGGAGCTGATCTATAGGAAGTCACTGGATTTCAATACCTGAACTGCTTGGTGTCTAAAAGCAGACCTCTGGAGTACACTGTTATATATCCTCCTGCTTTTCTGTGTTTTGACTCAAGAGAAATGACAGTGATGACATTTGTTGTCACATTCAAGGTTGAGGCTGTGGCATGGTCAGGGGAGGGGAACAGTACATTGAGAGCTCAAGTCCTGCATGAAACCTGAAGTTTCTATTTAGAATCATGGTTTTAAAGCCTTGGCATGTTTTTAATCTCATAAATACTGTCATAGCATACTTGCAATATCTGGAGAGAACGTCTGGAATTTGGATTGCTTTATGTAGTGTTTAATATAGTTGAGGTAGATGTGAAGCACTAGGGGACACTAATTTTCCACATGGAGGATTGTTCCAGGATGCTTCTGAACTACTCTGGCTCCATCACCATCATACTATACTTGTTAAACAGAAGATGCTAAATAGAAACAGGTGATCCACCAGTGAGGGCAGGATTAGATGGTACTTTGCATTTTGACACGATGTCCAAAGAAGTGTATCCTGTTTTAGTGCTGCAAAGGCTGTTAGGGTACAAGTGTTTGTTATTCAAGTGAGGCTGGCATTAATTCCTGAAGTCAGTGTTATCCATTCCAGGCTGTGGGACCACGCAGTGAACAGATGTGCCAGTGCATATGCACAATCCTTATGTGAAAATACAAACCACTTGTATTATGTTAGAGCAAGGCTCTGGTATTGGCATTCTCCCTTTGCCTTAGACAGACAGTATTTCTACATTAAAAGACATCTGCAAACCGTTTTTGTGGTGGTGGGGCAGGAAACATTTTATAGGCATTACATAACTGTACAGTATGGATATTCAAGCTACATTTTATTAAAGCACATAACTCCTCCAACATAACTGGGTTATTTCTTCCTCTAAATTTAGCATGCAACAACACTGATTTGCTTAATAAGGAGCAATATTTACTTTAACGTCCCATGATATTTGCTTTGGGACCCAAATCAGTTTCTGATGACTTCAGTGGAGATTGGGTCAAATTCTTCCTTGTTTTTGTGAAAGACAAATAGGACCTCTCTCAACATTTTTCCTTTCCAAGTTAGAGAACACGTATCAAAAGCAGACATCCAAAAAGTGCTGAAGAAAGACTAAAGAGGACAAGTTATCCTGGAGAGTAGGTACTTTTATAATCACTATATAGAGTTCGGAACCAGTTTTCCATACTGAGCTTATTATGAGAGAGTTCCCAGAAGACAGAAACCAATTAACTCTTTATTTTGGCAGTGATCATTCTAGGTGTTCTTTAATGGGCATTATTCTTGCTAAATTATGAATGAGCTTTATAGTAAGACAAATACCATTATCAGAGTTATTTATTCATGGGCTGTCATCCATAACATCCTCACACTAGTTTTTCCCAAAGTTTAATATCGATCATTTGCTTTAATCAGATGCATCAGGGGACACTCAAAGAATAAGCAACTGCAGCTTTGAATATCGGCATCTCTCTTTGGGTCTCTGCCAGGTCTAAGTGAGTACTGAGGCCATGTCAAGCATTAGGTAACAAGTGCTGTAAGTGGGGCCTCACTTTCCTTACATTAGGATAAGTGTCTGTGTGTCCCCCAAACTCTAACTTGACTGATGATTAATCAGGCTGCACTGACATGCCCATTACTCTGTTTTTCCAGTTGATTCTGAGGTTCCCCAGGGCTCTGCGGGGATGATGCCCTAAAGAATTGCTGGGAGTGCAGAAGGGTCTTATCCTAATGGTATTGACTACTGTTCATTCTGTCTCGCCAGGTAAAATCTTCTGAGATGAGAGTAAATATTCTCTGCTCCACGGTAGCTAGTAGGCTCAAACCAAGTCTAAAATCAGCATTACGATTGACGGGGCAATTTAAAATGATATGATGTCTCTTACTGTTTATACTGCTTACAGAGCGGACGGGAGAAAAGCATGGTGTCAGCATCTCTCCTGTCTCACTGAGTGCTTGCTTCTGCATCGATCTACATGTGGCAGAGACTGCCTTATTTTCACTCTTTATTTCTTTACACAAAGATTCAGCTTTACCAGATACTAAATCCAGGCACATGCAGTAAGAAATCTGCCCTCCTTTTTCTTTCTTCGTTCATGTATATGGTGTTCCTGAAACACTCTGGTTAGCAGATGCTTCGCTTCACTTTAGGCATGAGAAAGTTAAAGTCTAGGTCTGAGTTAGTCAACACAGAAGTTTTCGAAACTCAAAGAAGAGAAATGGGCATCTCTAGGTGTCAATTTATTGAAGAAGGGCATTTAAGAAACAGCAGACAGGCTTAGACACTAAGACTATTTTTATACCACTAAACTGAGCCAGGCTATCACACAGCCCTGCGCACCAGTGCGTGACCATCCATATGGTCAAATTGCAAGCACCGACAGCAGCATCCCAGCACTCTCCCAGACCATGCCCACACACAGTTCAGGGCTCAGCATGGGCCTGACACATCCTCAATACGAGTATTAAATGTGGTCAGTCTGCTTTGGGGACTGAGAGAATTCAATCATGTAGATGTGAAAAAGATAGCCCAGGACTGAACAATGGGTCTTCTGGTCCCCTGTTATTTTCTAATACAATATGAACTTTTAGAGATATATAACCAAAGGTGAGCTGAATCCTACAGTAAGTGTAATTTTCAGTGTTTTGGAGGACAACACGGTATACCTGTGATATAGCAGGGGAATAAGAGACTTCCATCTCAGAGCAGTACAAAATAATCCTAAAGTCCTGCAACATGCCCTTGGGATGAAGATTTGTTATGCTGGGATCAGATCCTATAAATTAAGGTCCAATTCTTAGGGGTTTTTTTACAGCAAAGGGGAAAAAGCCTGTTAAGAAAAATTGTTTTCAGTTACCAGAGCATAGATCTGGAGCTATTTAACTGAGGTCTAAGGAGTTACCCTGGTGTAAAAGCTGGTGGAGACTCAGGCTTGCTGACTTCAGAGTTTGATCCTTACAACAGAAAATGTCTTTTGGACTTAGGAAATCTCAATGACAAATTTCAAATTTGTCTCCTTACTTGGACCTGATTTGTAAAATGGGTCATTTTTCTGTTTTCCACACAGTTCACTTGTCCAAAATATGAAAGCAAAACCATGTTTGGTCCTATTTAGATTTATTACCAGGATAATTATCCCTGTATAAATGTTCTGTAATATGGTACATTTGTAAATGTCTTTTACTGTTGATACTAAAGATTTCAATGTATTTTAAAATCACAGTTTACCACAACTCATTATATTAGCACAGCCTGACCTCCTTATCTTCCTGCTGGAAAAGATAGTAAAAGACAGAGTGTACATATTCCTTTTAAAATGAGATACACAATT
>NW_010336713.1:77403-80077 GCF_000700745.2 Antrostomus carolinensis
TCCAAAGTCCCACCGTTTTGTGCAGACCCATCTGCTTCTATTTTGAGGCAACTATTCTTCTGGCTCTGGAGTGCTGGGTAGCACTCCTGCTAAAGTCTGTCACTGTCTCTGGTTAATCAGCTGGAGAAGCTGCTGCTGCTATCTCTGCAGCACTTGGTGCCCATGACAGCCTGGGGAACAAGACGGTTGGAAGAGAACCTGTTTCTCCCACATGCTAGTGGAGAACAGAGCACCCAAGCTCTTTTTTTTTTTTTTCCCTTTTCTGTATATTTCATGCCACGGCAATAAATAGTCTTGATAGAGATGCACAGAAATTTAAGCTACGGCCAGCAAAATGGGTCATGTATTAATTTTATATCATTTAAATTGGAACTACCCAAGGTAAACTTAAAGTGGCAGAGGCATTCAGGAGGCAGACTGAGTATTTAATTGGTATTGTCATTTGCTGGTTAAATCAACACATTAAATATACTTTGGAGTACCCTTTGTGTGCGTGTGTGTGGAAATTCTACCAAAACAAAACTGTAAACTTTTGAGCTGGATAAGGGATATCATTATCCAGCCTTTCTAGAGAAAGAAAAACACATTTGGGAAAGAAGGCCAGCCTTCACCATGAGTCACAGGCAGCAAGTCTGAGAGCGGAGGGCATGGGTGGACCAGGCTGCCGCTGCCCCCTGGTCTCTGCCAGACTGCCCTGCACGGATGGCTGCTCCCTTTCAGAGCACAGCGGAGCCCATGGTCAGGAGGAAGCTGTCTCCTGTTCCAGTTTGCTTAGCAACCCACAGTGTCGAGCCCTGATTTACAAGGAGAGCAGTTGTCCATGCAGTCAAGGTGGAGCAGGCTGCTGAAGGCAGTAACCTCAGCCAGAGTTTTGTTCTCCATTTTTTTCATTCATACTAAAGCCCTTGCCTGGATTCCACACGGGTTCAGGAGGAGATCTGGTTGATCTGAAACTGCACTCTCTGGTGCACATCCATGACTTTTAGTGTCTCCATCCTAAGCACATCACTCATAGACATCTAAAGGTTTGCAGTTCCAAAGTGAGTACACACTGAAAAATGTCACTCATATTCTTCAGCCGTGCCTTTTAAAAGTCAACATGAAGGAAACCTTTTACCTCATCAGCCTTAAAATTGAAGCCTTATATTTGCATAAAAAGGAATTTTCCCATTTTCAGTGGTCATTGTTATTTATTTTTTTATGGATGAGCAGCAAAGTTGTTCTGTTTTATTTAATTTTCAGCTTCTTGGGCTTTGTTAGGGCTTAGAATACTTTTCTTGTATAGCCAAGATAACATTTGATGAATCAAATGTTTGACAACATTTTCTTGCTTGTCAGAAAAGGCATTCAGAGCACTGTTTTTATAAGACCTGATCTGTACATTCTACAGCAGTAGCTGAACTTTTCCTTGTAACCTACATATGATGTCTCTGCCTTCCTTCCTGCATTCTAATCTCTAGGCATATACAGTTGTGAAATGTCATATGTGCCATTTACACTTTTATTCTAAATGAGCTGCAGAAAACAGCCTTATCACACTAGTGTCATACTCTCTTCAGAACTTGAAATGCAATGTGTTAATTGCCAGCTATTACTTATTTATGATTATTGTGCAAAATCCATATCTGTTTTTTTGTAGTTCTGAAATCATGTTCTGAACCATTACTGTTATTATTATTGCTACTATTGTTATTTATTGTTATTATAATGGTGTGCTTATGCAAATTATACTTTTCAACAAAAATTAAGACTCTTTTCTAGTTTTTATATATTTAGATAGCGCTGAATAAATAATGGCAATAATAATTTAAAGACACACAGCCCCCCCTCCCAGAAAGACTTCTGACTGTGAAGCTTGGTCAAATCATGGTTAGGGAAAAATTGTCAAGATACAAAAGGATTTATGCATGCATTTATTACTTGCGCTAGTGGGAGTTCCACCAATAAATCCCTTGGGATGAATGTGAGGCTACATTCTTCAATGCTAGGGGAGCAAACCTTATCTTGAGCAATCGTTTTACTTCCACACTTTAATGTCCCCATTCTATAGTGAAGCTCTCTATAATTTTTCTAAAAGATTTTTTTATCAGTCCTGATCAAGTGTGTTAGTTGATAAATGGTTGAGAGGTGCAGACTACAAGGAAAGATGCAATGAGTCATGCTGTCTCCTAGAAACCAGACAGCAAATAGCTTTCAACAACTATTTCAGCCTTTCCAAGTACCCTCAACTCCAGTACTCTCTCAAGATGTAATATGGACTTCAACATTACCTGTATATTCACCTGCCCAGGAAAATTTGGGAAGCAACTGTAATGAAACAAAGTTTAAGTGGAGTACTTCAGTACCCACCCAGAGGAATGAGACTGGTGGTAAAAGAAGGCAAGAAGATAATGACAAAACAGATAGGAGAGGACACTATTTCCTCAAAAGTTTAGCCCAGTTTGAGTGTGAGTCTCTGCCAAAAGCAGTGATTCAGCTCTTCCCTTACGCCTCTGACCACACATTCCCTTTCCTTGGGGCAGTGCTAGCTGTCATACCATCAACCATATGAACAAGCTGATTTGTCTGAAAAACATACAGAAAAAAGGAGATTATTTTTCTGTGTTGTGAGGCTATGCAGTTGTTACGGCCAGCACAAGAGGTGGATCGAGAACATAAGGCAGGAAACATGGGG
>NW_010336714.1:0-13530 GCF_000700745.2 Antrostomus carolinensis
CCACTCCCAAGTCCTTCTCTTCGGAGCTGGAAGAGCTCCCAGATACAAATTTCCCAAATACAGATCAGAATGCTATAAAAATTGGGAATATTTGAAGAAGTAGACTTCAGACATCTGCTCTGGGTACTAAAACTAGAACATCCTTGATCTTTCTGATGCCTTGAGCTCTTACTATGCTTAGTTTTTTTATTTTTCAGCCTTTTAAAAATACACTACTACCACTTAACCATGTGGGACAGCGTGAAAACTGGAAAGCACTGCGGATCTTTAGCAGGAGAAGTGCTGTAAAATGAGCAGTGTGGAAAAGATTGACTTGATTTACAACTCCACACTGACTACAAGGTTTAATAAAAATGAATATAATGAAAAAATCTGTGTTCAAGGAGTATGGTCTGTGTAGTTCACTGAGAAAGGGTGTGGGTTTATGGGAAGGAAAGGATGGAGGAGGGAAATAGGGATCATACATACTCCAAGAGAAGCTGAACTAAAGCTTCACAGGTGATCCCAGTGTTTGCATTTCCTAACATGTAATTCTTCACTCTATGGTTTTTTATATATAGACACTTTAAGATGCAATTCCAGGTTGATTTCCATGGCATGTATGAGTAGTGAAAATACCTGCTGCGTCATTAATACACAGGTCTGGGGCTGTCAGCTTTACCTTCCTTGTTTACTTTATTGTGCAACTACCTGTAACAACCTAGTTCAAAAACTCTGTCGCCAGAGCCCGCCTGCCCTGTCAAGGATCTCCGCCGTTACAACAGTGTTTACATACCACTGCCCCAGTTTCTGGAGCTGTTATAGGCAAGGTAGTAAAATACCAAAACAGGCCATTGTTTCTTGCCTGTCCTTGGAAGATGTGTTTTTCAGCACCCATGGCAATGGTGACTGGAGAAAAGAACATTTTCAGTTCCTGTCAAGCTCAGTTGTTCAGACTGACTGTGGAAGCTCAGCTGTAAGTGCTGCTTCATGGGTTTCATTGGTTATTCTGGGAGACTCTGCTGTCAGGGGAGACTTTCAAAACAGTTTCAGCTGGACCTGGAACTGATGCAGAGATGTTCTTTTCCCAAGCTAATCATAGAATGGTTGGGGTTGGAAGGGACCTTAAAGCTCATCCAGTCCCACCCCCCCTGCCAGCAGCAGGGACCCCTTCCACTAGACCAGGTTGCTCAAAGCCTCATCCAGCCTGGCCGAGAACACTCCCAGGGAGGAGCAGCCACAGCTTCCTTGGGCAACCTGTTCCAGTGTCTGACCACCCTCACAGTGAAGAACTTCTTCCTAACATCTCATCTAACCCTCCCCTCTTTCAGCTTAAACCCATCACCCCTTGTTCTGTCACTCCCTGCCCTTGGCCAAAGTCCCTCCCCAGCCTTCCTGGCGCCCCTTCAGGTACTGGGAGGCCACTAGAAGGTCTCCCCGGAGCCTTCTCTTCTCCAGGCTGAACAGCCCCAACTCTCTCAGCCTGTCCTCACAGCAGAGCTGCTCCAGCCCTCGCATCATCCTGGTGGCCTCCTCTGGACTTGTTGTAGCTGCTAAATGTTCTAATGCCACAGATGTGATACTTATAATAAAACATACATACCTTGGATCCTTGTACTTGGTTGACAGATTAATTTCAGCTTGCCAAGTAAACTTTCCTACATAAAGATGTAATCCTTCATCCAGGAAAGGTGTTTGGCCATTTTATGGCATTTGAATCTAGATGTACAAAACTGTGAGCAAGCTCTCTCAGAAATACAAGACCTGAATACTGAGGTTGTTCCTACAGCGAGCTGTTATTTATCTAAATTGCAAATGCTTTTTCATCTCAGCTCTGAGCATTTGCAAATCTAGAAGATTTTTTTTGCGCGTAGATTTGTTACAGCAACTGCACAACCTCTTGAGATAAAGGCTTGCCATTAAAGTGAGGTAGAATTAAGTATTCTGAGTATTCTTATCCTTGTTGTTTTCCCTGGTTTTGCTCAGTGTAAAGACTTCGTTTAAGTATTTTTCTGAGCTTAGTGTAATTAAGATTCCAACTTTAATATTGGAAGAGGTTGTCTGGTAAGAATATGCTTGGAGGTACACAAACCTTGGCTGGACGAGACTGAGTGACTTGATCTAATTGGAACTGTGTCAGGTCGGGACTTGGACTAACTGATGTTTAGTTGTCTCAGTCAACCTAAAGTGGCCTGAATTTTCTTTGTATGTGTGTCTAGCCCGGTTCTTTATAGTTTCCCATTTGGACTTAAAAGGGGTAGAAGTAACCCCTGCTTTTTTGTAATTGGATATTGAATCCTGTTCCCGTTAACAGCACAGAAATCTCTCGTGTTGAGTTTGGGTCTCTTTCAGAAGGAGTGCTTTCAGTGAAGTTCAGTCCTGAACCTGAAGGCAAGCTTTTCTGCAGGCAGCTTGTATTTTTATAGTTACAGAAAGAAATTTCTACCCTTTTTTCATTTGGACTTTGACCAAGACTGACACCTCATAAGGTCTTTAAGGAGATCCTTGAGTACCTGAGCAAATGGAGTTCCTCAGTGCTGTGTTCGTACCTTGTCAGCAGCTTCATCCTGCTTTTGCCTCGTGGAACAAGACATGGTCAGCTGAGGTCAGGGGTTTTTTGCCATTTAATTTTATCAAGACCAAAGCAGTAAATTAGGACCCAAAACTCAAGTTTTAAACCTCGTATTGCTCCTTATTTATGTTGTATCTACTTTTTTTTTGCCAAAACTTTCCTCAATACACTTTTCGAATCTAAGCAAATGCAACTTGAGTATTTTATCCTCATGGGTTTAAGATGGACATCTCTTAGTTCATGTTCAGTGAGTACAGACTTGCTCTTGCTGCTAAGCAGGTTACCAGAGGATACTTCAAATTGAAGGATGAAGAATAAAAATAGCCTAATTTAGTTGATCTAACTTAATTTTTACTGTGAAATGCTACTTCTCTGCATTTAACTGAAGCTTG
This sequence comes from Antrostomus carolinensis, assembly GCF_000700745.2. Taxonomy (NCBI): domain Eukaryota; kingdom Metazoa; phylum Chordata; class Aves; order Caprimulgiformes; family Caprimulgidae; genus Antrostomus; species Antrostomus carolinensis. Next base: position 2,944 of record NW_010336714.1, read on the forward strand.
ACATCTGCACATCACAGGTAAGAATTCACATGTTACAAATGTGTAACTTGTGCTGTTTTCATATCTAAGCAAGCTTGTGGACTAACATGCACATGTTCTTGTATGTCTTTATGAAATACAACTTGGAGGGGACGTGCTAAATTGACTGTAAGGATGGTTGTAAATCTTTTTAATATTTATTTAAGGAAGGTTAAGTCTTGCTGGCTGATAACAATTCAAATGCAAAACAAAATTAAAATGGATAACTGAAGTTTCCTGCAGACTGATGTACATCTTAAAATCTGGGATTAAACCATATTTAAAATGAAAATTACCTTCCCTGATGCATCAGTAGCAGAATTAGCTGTTGAACTGCACACACTTCTACAACACCAGTGGGAAAGATGTCAGTGCATCGTGTTTAGATAACCTGCTGAAGAGCCCAAGCTTTTTGTTTCTTTAAATTGATTATTTATTTCTTAATTGCAGGCAAGTCTTTTCCAGTAAACTGGGTTTGTTTTGAGTCCCACAGGGAAGGAGTGAATGTTTTCTAAAGGATAAAATACTTAAATGACTTCACACCTATTAAGTTCTTTCTATTATTAGTGTTGTTCCTTCTCAGGGTTTGTTTTATCTACTAATATGAACGAGTTTCTCAAGGGGAAAGTAAGTGAGAGAGGTTTCAAGTCAGGGTTTGCCTGACTTGAATGAATCCACACTAAACCAAATTTTGGAGAAAAGTGTTTTGGATGGTGCTATTAGATTTCACCAGGATATAAGTGTCTGTATACACAGGCAAATACATTCCTACAGCAGTTCAACACTAGAAACAGATTGCTGTAGATGAAGTGCTTCTTGTGGTGAATGCCTGTGCATACAGACACTTGTTACTCTTGCATTACTAATTTGTCGTGCTTTTTTAAAGGACACTTAGTATAAAATATGATACTGGAGTAAAACTGCTTTTTAGTAAAAACTAATCAACTATACAGAACTTGGTTGATCTGCGTGAGCAGATGGGAAATCCAGACTTAAATCTTCATGTTCCCTGGAAAACCTCATTCCTGTTGGTTGATGTGACCATTGAAACAGTGATTTCAAAGGGGATGTAGTTACCATATAGGATTGATTCGTTTTTCCAAATAAGGTAAATATCTGCTGGTGTCTTCCTTAGTCAGCTTGAACATGCAGGTCAAGGGATTTTTAACTGTTTAACTAAATACACGAGTGGGGAGGGGACGGACTGTGACTAGTAAATATTAACTGGGGATCTGTCAAACCTTGTTTTACTAGCAGAGCTGCAGGCTATTGCAGAACTTAATTTTAATTCTAACTGAAGCTCAGTGTTTTGATATGTGCTTTGAAAACAAGCACAGAACCTTCTTTGGTGCCTCTCTGAAATGCCTAAATATGTTTAACTTTGGCTTCATGCTGTTTAGTTTTTCAGAATAAGCATATTCTGTTAATCCAAGTAAATTCTTTCCTGGCTCTGAATGTCTGAGCAAGTTCAGTGTAAACTGATGAGCTTGTGGCCTTTCAGTAACATGGAAGGTGTTATATAGAGAAGATTTTTAGAGAGTGGTCATGACTGAACCCATCTTCCCTGGCTAGGCTGGGAAAAAGACTTCAGAAATTGTAATTATTCTTGCCTTTGACACGTTAAAGATTTGAACAAGATGGTTGTGTAGCATGCTACCTCAGTTTAATAGCTGGAGGGCTACTGGTTTTTAAAATAAATAAGCTTAAAAAATTACATAATAGAGTCAACTGGTTCTGAAACATCAGTGTTGTGCCTCTGGAGGAATAACTTCTGCAGTTTGACAAAATTAACTTATCTATTTGAAGGCCTCTGTACTTAATGCCAGTTATTCATAATGTATATAATTGGTCTTCAAAACTAGTTACGGAAATTGAAACACATTAAAACTAGTTTCAGATTTCTTCAGGTGATCTTAAGAGATGCAGGACTGCTTGCTGTGCCTCCTGCTTTCCACATCAAAGAGCATGTACAGATGTGTTTAAAACTTGGTACTTGATTAGACTGAAGTGAGATAGAATCCCAGACTGGTTTGGGTTGGAAGGGACCTTAAAGCTCATCCAGTCCCAACCCCCCTGCCAGCAGCAGGGACACCTTCCACTAGACCAGGTTGCTCAAAGCCTCATCCAACCTGGCCTTCAACACTTCCAGGGAGGAGCAGCCACAGCTTCTCTGGCCAACCTGGGACACTGGCTCACCACCCTCACACCAAAGAATTTCTTCCTCACATCTCAGCTCCATCTCCCCTCTGCCACTTTCAACCCATCACCCCTTGTTCTCTCACTCCCTGCCCTTATGAAAAGTCCCTCCCCAGCCTTCCTGGAGCCCCTTCAGGTACTGGGAGGCCACTAGAAGGTCTCCCTGGAGCCTTCTCTTCTCCAGGCTGAACAGCCCCAACTCTCTCAGCCTGTCCTCACAGCAGAGCTGCTCCAGCCCTCGGATCATCTGATAGTCTCGGTTGTTCAGAGCTCCTCATTGTAGTTCAACATGCAGATGGCTCAGTGTCCTTTTTCTGCATGTATTTGAAGGACCCTTTTTAGGACTGCATGTTTTTGTCTGTTATTTTAGTTGTAGAGTCCCATCTCCAGGTCTGAACTGCAGCTTGCCCATGGAAAGCAGTATCGTGCCAGTTACACTTCCTGCTTCTGAAAGGAACTGACTTGCGATGAATGGAAAAGATGAGAATAAACTGTCTCGAGATTTGGAAGATCCTGAAGTCAGTTAACTATGGGAGAAAAAGTATTTGCTCTTCTCCTCTTTCTCCTGGTGTTAGTGAGTTGAAAACTGACCGAAGAAAGGACATGAGGTAGCAGGTTTCTTGGAGGCAGTGTGCTGGCAGTAGACTAGCCAAGCCAATTTGTTTGTCCCTTATGATTTAAATATAGGAAGCCTTGTTAATTAGGGAAAGCATCTGAGTTCTGTGTGTGCCTTAACACATGGAGAGAGCATAAGCTCCTCAGCTGTGGCTGAAGGGCAGTGCTAGTGTGAGTCTTGTCTCCCTGTGTAGGAACCTTGAGTGGTAACAGAGCATACTGCTGAGGGGTTGGAGAAGTTGAAACTGGAAGTGGGTTGATGCAATAACCTGTTTGTTCTGGTCTGGCAGGGATTAGCTGCTCCAATGTAAGGAGGGGAGTAACCTGTTCTGGTAAATCATGTGTCTGGTTGGAAACTGGGACTCTAAATAGCAGCTAGCGGAAAATTCCTTATACTCCCTGAAGCTGGTCCTGTTTCCTCACCCAGCTCTTGCTGGTCTCCTTATCGTGCACAAGCAGCTGTGGTTTTATCTCTTCAGAACTTAACTTTTGCCTTACAGTATTTACACATATTGAGTGGCTGGTTGAATAGTGGGTTCTGTTGATGCCTTGGCAATCTCGTGGATGATGCCCGAACAAGTGTTTGGACTGCTCTCTAGAAAACACCTGTTGATGATCCTAGAAATGCTAGCCTGATCCCTAATTAACTCCTGAAATTGTGACATTTAGGTGGTCAGTTCATAAAAAGGGTCTTGTGATGAAGTAAAACTCACTCTCTACCTCAGTCAGCTCTTGGAGTATGATTACTTGGTTCAGTTGTGTTACCAGGATTGTTTTGCATGTTCCAGTAAAGAAATAACTGAACTCAGTGCTTTGCCTATATTGATTTAACTTACTAATTTATACTGTAAATAAACAGTGCTACTAATGCTGTGATCAAACGTACTTCTCCCCTGCTGTGTTTGGTTGGAAGAGACTAGAGCTTCATCCCCGAGTTCACGGATGCTGGCAGCAATCACTGCTGTGTGTCACACCTGAGGACAACCTCAGTTCCTCTTGGTGCAGGATACAGTTGTGTGCTTAATAACTCTAATGCAGATTGGGGCTTTGGGGGTATAATTGGTATTTGAACTGTAAACTTTGCTGTTTAAACTTAGCCCACTTAATGCTTTGAGAAATAAATATAAGTGGTTTGAGATGAGCAAGCTGATTGACTAGTTCTGTAAAGAAAAAGTCACTTCTGCAGGTGTTGAAGGGGTTCTTAAACTGCCTCGAATTCTGTAAGTACAACATGTCATGCTGTTGCTGTTGGGCTGTGCAAACAACATATACAGCATTGTAGGGTACTGGTGCAGCAACCTGACTTCTTTCTGGATTATCTTGTTTTGCATCTAGGAGTTGGATTAAGTCATGAGGGGTCTGAAATGTCAGAGCTGGTGTAAGATAAGGAATTGGGATGAGTATGGAAGCAGTACCCTTTCTGATGGATCACCATGTTTCAGGGAGTGCAGACATGGTCTCTTTTAAAAAACAAACCCACCTTATTTAGGTGTCACAATAAAAAAAGCATATTTGGAGTGTGCCAGAACTGTACCAAGTGCTGGTGTTTAGGCCACTGAAGTTAATCTCTGAGTAACTTTCACACTTGTGTAAGGCAGTCCTGGGAAGTCATTGAACACTGAGCCTCTTTAATGGCCTTCTCTTCCTACGTGAAGATCGTGAAGGTGGATGTGCATCTTACTCAAATCGCCTCCTTGACAGGACAGGTTTTTTCAATGCAATTTAAGAATTAATAGATTAAAACTTCAGCAGCTCATAATTGCATTGTGCAAGGTGTGCAGTAAAAGTGATGTCTCGTTATAAGCCTTGATTACAGAAAAGAGATTTCTATGTCCTGCCTGTTCCTTGCTGTGTAGCTGATCAGTGCTGCTGCTCTGAGCCTCTGCGAGGGGCTGAGTTTCCTGTTACAGACACCTTATAGCAACTGAACCTACCTAATGCTTTGAGAAATAAATGTTTATTCATAGCAGGTACTTGGTAATTCAATAAAGTTGTCTTACTACAAAAGCATCGAGCGGTGTTTTGTTAAAGAGGCTTTAAAAGCTTTGTGGCAGACAAAGTCTGGTGAAAATGAGGTCAACTTACACATTCAGGAGTTAATAGCTCTAACTGTGTGTACGTTTACCTAAAGTAGCTCAGTGGGAAAAAATAATCTCCTGGGAGTGTAACTTGAAACTCCAGAGGAGTCTTTAAATCAAATTTGCTTCTTGGTTCTTCCTATTTCCAAAGCTTTCTTTGTTTTTAATTACTTGTAGATCTCTTTAGTGTTGTGTTGACTGTCAGTAAAATGCAACATGTAGGAGCCTGTGTCCTGGGGGTTGTGTAATGCTGCTCTCCTGGCACAGTGGCCGCCTCTTTCCAGTACTCAGAAAGGACTGAGTTAAAGCAGAACCTTACTGGAGGTGTTTTGGGAGGAGGGGCAAACCTTCCAGACTTTGATTAACAGCCTCTTACCCCTCTTTGCTTGTTGCCTTTCCCCTAGAAAGGAAGAAATAGGGGAGGGAGTGTTGACTCATGGCAAGTGGGCTGTGAGGACCTTAGTGGAAAAATGGGAAGTATGAGGAGCAAATTATTCCCTTCTTACTCTGTTCTGCCATTTCAAATGGAAACTTTTGCTGTCTGGTCTCAGTCTTGCTTTTTCTGTTTCATAACTTCAATCTAATATTGCCATACCCTTCATGGCTCTTTCGTTGACTTTTGACATGCTGTCCCCTTCCCAGCACACTTGGTCACCTGTCTAGCTTAGCACCTACACAAATCTGCTGAGTTTCCACTAGTTTTCCTGGTCACCATTCTCTGCCCTGTCAGCTTTCATATGTGACTGCTAGATTCAGATCCCATCCTTGCAGACCTCTCCACAGTTCAAACCAATCTGCTTAGCTCATAGGATCTTCTTGGTAGATGTTACTTGTCTGTCGTGCACCGAAGGTTGAGGAATACAGAGCAAGTGGAATAAAAGGAAAATGAGAGAATGGATTAATTTGAGCTTTAAACTTCCAGTGGTTCCTCGGGAGATCTCTGAAAATTAATTTGTGTTTTGGTTTATGTATGAACAGTTGCAGTATTTGGATCTCAGGGTTTTATCTGAATGAAAAAGGAATTTGAAGAAAATCTGAAATCTTACAAGAAAAAGTAAAAGTTTCAGATTTTGGTTTTGTGCTTGCTGTGGTCTTTTGACTTCAGTTCTTTTGAGAATGCTGTTGTATAATCTTTTATTCAGAAACACTTTAAAAAAAAAAACCCAACCCACTTACTGGAATTTTTAATACTATAATCTCACCTAAAGTTCCACCGATGTTTATTCTTTACATCAATTATGGAAAAATGGAAGTTTCCTAATGCAATATTAAATTTCTCTGCAGTACCATTAGCTGTTAGATAGCTGCAGTCTCAGCAGTGCTTTTTTTTACTCCCTTGCCTACTGTGTCCTTCCATCATTTCTTTCCTTACTGTTTGAGATGTTTTTCAATTTAACTTTGAATTGCTGCTTCTGCATTTAATTTGTGAAGAGTGTAAGAGAAGTAATCTTTTTTTAACTAGTATGCAAAGATAATCAGCTTCATCAAAATGCTTTAAAAACAGATTAATGCCTCTTCTCAGTGGGAAGATGAAGGAAACTAATATGCCAACCTCTAAAGGGTTCCACAGGAGACTAATGCCCACCATTAATGTGTGGGTCAGTGCAGTCACAGATGTTGACAAAACTTTTTTCATGCTTTGGACTCTTCTAATTCGTTTTATTCTTCACTGGTAGAAGCACAGGTAGAATGGAAAATGGGATAAGACAGTTTCAAAATGTTTTACGTAGGACACTTCCCAGCTGTGTGAAGAGGAAGCGAGATATTTGGTATGGCTGTTTATCTCTCCTTACTCTGTCGTGTGTTTGAGCTTTGTAATATTTGATGTTTATGCTTCATATTCAGCTGCTTTCCAGGTTGGAAATTATGTAATTTTTAATCTGGGGAATTCTATGATAGAGAAAGTACTTGGCAGTATAAACAAGAAAATATCTCCTGGAAGATCAGCATTCCTTCTCTATGTACATGTTTTAAAACTTTCTCTGAAGTTGTAACTGTGCAGGAGCAGCCGTGGTCAGGGTCCAGGTCCCAACGCTCTTGTCATCCCCTGTGGTTTTTAGCTCGGCCACAAGCCAACCACATCACCCCGAGCGGTAGGTAGCTGATAGCAGCACTTGGTTCCTGTTCCTTAGCACACTCAGAATAGAGTCAAAATAGTTTTGGAGGAAAGGAAGCTAAAATCCACTAGGAAGAACAAAAAAGGAAAGAGGAGGAGGAGGAGAACACTCTGTAGCCAGTACTGGAGCTAAAGGTGAGCAGAAAGCAGCCAAACAAAAAGGTGCTGAAATGGTTAAGTGTGATAATAATGGTGCAAGAGGAGGTTCAGTCACTGCCGAGCTGGGGGATGTAGGAACAGTAGTATTGCGAAGCTAGAAATGTAAACAGGAATGAAGAACTGTTAATCAGAACCTGCACTTGCATAATATTAAGGTTGTGACATGATGTGGCATAACCAGTGCAGAACTGCCGTGTTTCAGCAGAGGGAGGAAAAATACACCTTCAAAATAGTCAGTTACAAGAAGAAAGCTTGGTTTGGTTTTGTTTGTCTTCATCTTTATGATAATAACTTTGTGGCTAGAAAAAATTAGGATTTTTTTCAAAGCTGTTCTTCCCTTCTGTCATTTATTTCACTTTATGCTTATCAAATCATACCTCTTGTGTTCATGCTGGATGCAGCCTTCCAGCTGAGAAACCCAAGTGACAACTTTCCAGTCTCCTAATTAAACAAACATATTTACTAAAACTTCTCAGGAGTGTTTTTCCTAGCTATTTACAAATGTTTTACTTAAATAAATGTCAAGAAAAACTTTGTCACAGACTCATAGTCTGATTTAGGTTGGAGGTCTTGTAGTCCAACACTCTGCTCAGAGTAGGGTCAACTTTGATGTGGATTGGTTTGCTCAAGGGCTGGTTAGGTTTGGAGTATCTCCAGGAATGAAAGTTCTCCACCTTGGAAACTGTTATTCTGAATTTTTCTGCACAATTATGTTGTTATTTGTGTTTCACTATTATAGTATGATTGATGTAGCATCCCACTACTCTATTTCCATAGCATCTTCCAAGAAAAAACAGTGGAGGCAAGACCTAGTCCTCGTTAAAGTGTTCACCTGACACCCAAGTTAACAAGTAGTCAACAGAGAAGGGTCTGAAGAAGATGGTTCAAAGCAAAAGCTTAGTTTAAGTGTTTGTGTTCACCTTAAGTACTGGAGCCCTGTGGCAGAATGAATTGTTACACATTTAAAATTGAGCAATGTTAATATTCCTTCAGCACCTGTGCTTAAATTAAAAAAAATAAATAAAATCTAAACCAAAGTGGCTCTGAGAATGCAGCAGCCTGGTACAAAGGTGGTGCAAAGCCAATTCCTTTACTGGAAACATTGGATTTTGTAGGATATACTGAGAGAAACTGTCCTGTTCCCTTTTCCATCTTCTACCCTTTGCTTTCCTGCTGGTGCTGAACCTGTTCTTTGTGGATCCGACAGAAGAAATAATGCAGAGGGACTGGTGGGAGCCCACGGAGGGGGAGGCTGCATGACCCTCCTCAAGGGCAGCAAACGTAGGGTGCATTAGAAGGGGTGGGGTTAGTAGGTCAAGAGAGGTTCTCCTCCCCCTCTACTCTGCCCTGGTGAGGCCACATCTGGAATATTGTGTCCAGTTCTGGGCCCCACAGTTCAGGAAGGACAGGGAACTGCTGGAGAGAGTCCAGCACAGAGCCACCAAGATGATGAAGGGAGTGGAGCATCTCCCTGCTGAGGAAAGGCTGAGGGAGCTGGGGCTCTTTAGCTTGGAGAAGAGGAGACTGAGGGGTGACCTCATTAATGTTTATAAATATGTTCAGGGTGAATGTCAGGAGGATGGAGCCAGGCTCTTCTCAGTGATGCCCAATGGTAGGACAAGGGGCAATGGGTGTGAGCTGGAACACAGGAGGTTCTGCTTAAACTTGAGAAGAAACTTCTTTCCAGTGAGGGTGCCAGAGCCCTGGGACAGGCTGCCCAGGGAGGGGGTGGAGTCTCCTTCTCTGGAGACATTCGAGACCCACCTGGACGCCTTCCTGTGTGATCTCATTTAGGTCCCTGCTCTGGCAGGGGGTTGGACTGGATGATCTTTGGAGGTCCCTTCCAATCCCCAACATTCTGTGATTCTATGATTAGCTGTGTTAATTAACAGCTGTACACCAGTACCTGGGATCGCTCCTCCCTTAAGTAATTAGCGCTTTTGGGATGGTGGTAGAATTCACAGCGATGTTTCTTCCTACAGTCAGCTTTTATTTTTTATGCTGGCACAAGTTTCTGAGTGAGGAAGTGATAACACTGGAGGTGCTTATCTGGGGCCAGCAGCGCTGCCAGAGGAACGCTGACCAGCGCCTCAAAGTGTTTTCTCCACGCTGGCAGCAGTAAAGTGGAATTATTCACGCTTACATTGGAACGTTTTTCTCCTGTTTTTAAACTTCTCTACAAAACTCTTGAGATTCAGTGGCTTCTTCCAAACCTTATTAAATTCAATAAAAAGCTTGTTGCTGATTTTGTGAAGGTGTGTTGTTTTTATTTTTATGAGGTTTTTTTTCTCTTGGCCCTAAACCACACAAAATCAGTTTACCTCCTGCTCCCCTCAGTGTGTATCTTACCTTTTTAAAAGCAAAGACGTGGCCAGAAAACTGTCTCTGAAGAGTTGTCCTGGAGCTGCGTCGTCTCCCTTCGTAGGTGGTTTTTTTTTCAGTTTTGTTTAATAAGCTTGCTAAATATTCCTGTCAAAGGTGACTTTGTACAACCAAAGAGCTGTAAAGTTGAACTTGCATGATCAAGCTGGTACCTCAAAGTAAAACTGTGTCCTTTCTGCTTCATGTGCCATGTTTAATTATCAACCCAGGAAGCTATTGGAATTGGCATTGGGCTTGTTGGCTGAGAGATCTTTTAAAATTAAATAAATAATAATAAAAAAAAAGTTGACCTCTGTTGCAGGTAACCAAATGTTGCTTTTAAAAAATATTTTATACAACTGTAATTTATGCTGAACAAAAAAGAACCGAGGTTTTTAACAGCTGTGATCATTCATAGGATGTTTTCTGTTAAAACAGAGCATCCTAATCTCACAGCTTTTTAAAATAATAGCTGAATGTAGAGATGTACAAGATTCCCCTAAAGTGTGTCCCACGTGAAATATTAGAATTTCTTTTGCTTGATGCATCTAAGGTTGTACTTAAACTGTTAATTTCTACTGTGTCACTCCTGAAGTTATATATCCTTCTTTATGTACTTATTTTTTTGCTGTCATAAATTAAAGGACACAAGAAATGCAAAGTACAGATTTATTTTGTTAATACACCAGAATGTGAAAATTATCACTAGTTGTGGCGTATCAGAGTACAAGCAAACTATTTCCAGCAGCAGGATGAGGTGTTTCTAGAGTTAGGCTTTCCAGGCACATCCACATGCAGCGTGCTATTGGGATAGCTTCCAAGTTACTGCAAAGAGCAAATCTCCTGGTGCGCTGGACACAGGGAGTGGTGTCCCAGCAGTCTGGCTGCTGTGTGCTTTAGGAACTTTAATTGTAGGGTTTGGGTATTTTAGTGTAGAACTTTGTGTCCCAGCAGTCGGTCAGATGCTGTAGAAGATGTCTGTGAGCACCTACTGACATGACTGTGAAGGAATGGAGCAAATCAGATATTATCTTCATATATATA
>NW_010336714.1:13559-16740 GCF_000700745.2 Antrostomus carolinensis
TTGTGCCACAGTAACTTCTTTTTGAGGAAGTAACATGTTTGTGCAGCAATTGGAAAGTCAAAAAGATGGGGCTTGGGAGGAAGAGATCTCTGGAGGATGGGTGTGGAGAGGATGGGGCCAGACTCTGCTCAGTGGTGTGCCACAGTAACTTCTTTTTGAGGAAGTAACATGTTTGTGCAGCAATTGGAAAGTCAAAAAGATGGGGCTTGGGAGGAAGAGATCTCTGGAGGATGGGTGTGGAGAGGATGGGGCCAGACTCTGCTCAGTGGTGCCCAGTGACAGGACAAGGGGCCATGGGCACAAACTGGAACACAGGAGGTTCCATCTGAAGATGAGAAAAAACTTCTTTCCTGTGAGGGTGCCAGAGCCCTGGGACAGGCTGCCCAGAGAGGGTGTGGAGTCTCCATCTCTGGAGATGTTCAAACCCAGCTGGACACTTTCCTGTGCAGCCTGGTTGATGATGAACCTGCTTTGTCAGGGGGGTTGGACTGGGGGGTTGGACTGGATGATCTCCTCAGGTCCCTTCCAACCCCCCCAGTCTGGGATTCTGTGTGAATATTATCATGAGCATTGCTGCTCACTTTGACTTTTTTTTGTAGCTTTGTGCAAGAGTACTTGGGCGATAATCACTCTTTGGAAGTCTTCATCTGCTTTCTTGGGGGGGAAAAAAAGTTAATTTTAGTGTAAAATTAAAAAAAACCCTTTTGAAGATCAATACAAAACCAGTTCAATCTTCTATAAAAGAGCTTTCCTGGAGTTTGTATTGCCAAATAATTTTTTTTTTTTTTTTTCACTTCTGTGTACTGAAGAAGTTTAAAAAAAAATTGAATTGCTTTGTGGCCACAGTTTCTGAACTGTTCCTCACCAGAAAAGAGGCCTCAGCCAGCACACGTGCACCTGTGGGAATGCAGTCATTGAATTCCCTCCTTGGGAATATTGGGATCTCAGCAGTCAGGACTTGTATAGTAGTTAGTACTTTTTACTTTTCCTCTTTAATTAAGACAAACTAACATAACAGTTGAGTTTCTTGTATAAATTTAAGCTATTTAAGAAGTGTTTTGTTTTGTTTTTCTTTTTCAAATGAAGGTTCATGTTTTAAAGTACTGTCTTTTTCTTTGCAGTTGCTAATGTAAAGTATCAGAAGAGAATAATTTGAAACTTTCTGGGACAAAGAGGACTTTTATTATCTCATTCTTTGGTAAGCTAACAGTATTATTTTGATAAGATGTGCTTCCTGTTGAAGGTTGATTCTACAGTTATCATTGATTTCTCTCTTAATTAAAGTGTTTTCCAAGATGTTAAACAAAAATCAATATTTTACTGAGTTGGAATTTGCAACTTTTAATTATATATTAAAAAAAAAAAAAAGACTTCTGTCTTAGTTGAACACACTCTTCAGACATGATTCTTTGTCTGTCCTGTTGCTATTCCCCAGTAATGTGCCAATGTCCGTGTTGTTAGCTACTTCCCAGTAAATACTCTGGAAAGCTGTTCAGTTACTTCTGCATGTGATGCCAGGACAGCGGGGAAACTTTGCTGTCAGGGATTGAAACTGTTTGTCCTTATCTCAGAATAATTTCCTTCCACCTGCAAAAGAGGAAGAAGTGATCTATCTCAGTTTGAAGCAGAAGCATCTCTTGCTGCAGCTAAGTTGCCTTCTTGAGTGTTCAGATCTTTAATTTTCTAATGCTTCTTCGTCAGAACCTTTGGGTTCCTGTCTAAAGCTGACAAGGCAGCTGTGATGCAGCGTGGAACTGGCTCTTTTGAGGCTGAGACTCAACTCAATTTGATTTTGGTACAAAAATAAGTGGAATTCAGGATCTGGACAGGGAAGGCAGGGGAACAAAGTGAAACACTTGGGTACTTACTGTTTCCCTTTTTTTTTCCCCTCCAGTTTTTCTTTTTCCTTGCTGTAAGTCCAATGACATTTAAATATATGTGAATTTAAAGAATCCTCTTTTTTTTTTGTTTAGAATCACTAGCAAACAGATGGTTATTGCTAATCTTAATTATGTACATAATTTAGACCAGAAGGCACATCTGAAATGAAGAGTAATTAAGATATTCCCATACTGACTGAACAGAGTCTGAGGTTACAGCCTTTACTAATCATTTATCCTTTCAAGCAGAACATAAGGATGGAGAATTAACAAGACTAACGTCTTTTCTGGTGTAATTTAATATACATGAAACTACAGTTGAAAGGGCAGCACAGTAAATTGATAACGTAACCTCTTTTGGCCTTAGTCCTGACCAAAAGACCTCATTATTTCTGACAATAAAAGCAAATTTCTCTACATTATGTGTAAACTATCTGCTATTTATATGTGACCCTATTTATAAGTAGGAGCCTGAAGTTGAGGGTGCTGTTTCTGAAGATGTTTCTTGGTCAGTTATTATCTAAGCTGTATTTGAACATTTCCATTTCATTTCTGGGAGATGATTTTTACTGTTATGGAGGAGCTGGTTATTTGCCAGCTGCGGTTAAACAAAATGAGAATTCTCATTCCATTCTGCAGCTCATAAAAACCCCATGGCATGGGTCAGCTTGAGGATAGACTTCTTCAGCCACTTTGTGCTAGTCTCACTTTGTATCAAGCTGTCCTTTGGAGTAGCACGGCGTGTTAATTATTATGAATAAAATTCAAGAGAGTGGCTTGTTGGAGTTAATAATATGAAGAACATTGTTCTTCTCACTTCTAAGGCAGTGCTCTGAAAGTGGGGGTCAGAAATCCCCTCACTGGGTGTCACACGAGCACTGTGGTCATTTTTTCTATTCCCACCACTAACCTGGAAGAGTTTGCTAAATGTACCGGTGGAAATGGGTTAGAAAGCTCTGGTATAGAAAGAAGTTGAGATTGAAAGTGTGGTTTCAGGATGAATTTGTACAATGTCAGTATGGACTGCTGCTGAGAATAGTGTGTGGTCCCTGTCCCTGGTCCAAGCGACTGCACATGAGCCAGCAGAGTGCCCAGGTGGCCAAGAAGGCCAAGGGCATCCTGGCCTGGATCAGCACCAGTGTGGCCAGTAGGACCAGGGAAGTTCTCTCCCCCCTGCCCTGGGCACTGGTGAGGCCGCAGCTGGAGTGCTGGGTTCAGTGTTGGGCCCCTGAGTCCAAGAAGGACATGGAGGTGCTGGAGCGTGTCCAGAGAAGGGAACGGAGCTGGGGAAGGGTCTGGAG
>NW_010336714.1:16857-49376 GCF_000700745.2 Antrostomus carolinensis
CTGTTCAACCAAGGCCCAAGGGACAGGCCAAGAGGAAATGGGCTCCAGTTGTGTCCAGGGCAGTTGAGATGGGATGTGAGGAAGAATTTCTTTGCTGAAAGGGTTCTGAGGCATTGGAAGGGGTTGCCCAGGGCAGTGGTGGAGTCCCCATCCCTGGAGGGATTGAAGAGTCGTGTAGACACAGTGCTGAGGGACATGGGTTAGTCATAGGGGACTGGTCAGTGTTGGGTTCATGGTTGGACTCGATGAGCTTAAAGGGCTTTTCCAACCCAGGTGATTCTGTGATTTCCTTTCCCTTGTGCTCAATCCAGTGATCATGAGACCTTGAAGGGAGCAGCATCAGCTTGTTGACATGATGAGAAATGAATTATTTCTTTCAGTATATTTGCTGTCCATCAGATCTGTGAACTTCATTCTAACAATTCACTGTTTCTTGCTATTTTTGCCAGCGATTTTCAGAAGTACTTTGGTGTTGTGACAGTTCAGCTGATGAAGCATTTCACTAACACCTAGAAGCAGCGTGAGCTTGCACAGTATTTGTTTTAGAGCCAGTCTTATAAGTTCTTGTACCATTTATCTTGGCAACATCTCAGTTTATATCTGATAATCCTGATTAAAACTGAAACCACCATATTTATTTTTTTTTATGCAGCTTTCCCAAAATTGACCTTAAAAAGGAAGATTCTCAGATTCATGTAAAAAGCCACAGTGTTAAATAGAAGCTGGTTTGTAGTTGAATGTAACAATTAGAATAAGAAACTTGTTCTGCAGTAATTTGGATGGTCTGTACTGATGGTTTATTTAGATTTTAGGAGCACAGCTATGACATTTCGAGACCTAATTTTCTAAGCTAATACTGGTTTTATTAATATATAGATGCTTATGTAGTAAACTTTCAAAAGAAATATATTTAATCAATCTGAAGTATAAAAACAATTTTGTTACAGCACAGTGCCTAATATATTAAGCAGCTAGAAGAAGTCCAGAGGAGGCCACGAGGATGATGCGAGGGCTGGAGCAGCTCTGCTGTGAGGACAGGCTGAGAGAGTTGGGGCTGTTCAGCCTGGAGAAGAGAAGGCTCCGGGGAGACCTTCTAGTGGCCTCCCAGTACCTGAAGGGGCTCCAGGAAGGCTGGGGAGGGACTTTGGCCAAGGGCAGGGAGTGACAGAACAAGGGGTGATGGCTTGAAAGTGGCAGAGGGGAGATGGAGCTGAGATGTGAGGAAGAAATTGTTTGGTGTGAGGGTGGTGAGACAGTGTCCCAGGTTGGCCAGAGAAGCTGTGGCTGCTCCTCCCTGGAAGTGTTGAAGGCCAGGTTGGATGAGGCTTTGAGCAACCTGGACTAGTGGAAGGTGTCCCTGCTGCTGGCAAGGGGGTTGGAACTGGATGAGCTTTAAGGTCCCTTCCAACCCAAACCATTCTATGATTCTATGATATTAAAACTTTTTATCAGTGATACTAAGAATGCTTTAGATTTGGAATAAAACTCATGTTTTTAATTAGGTGAATGTTTCTTTGATAATTGTGCTTGTAGGAGCTTTCTGTAATAGCAAGGTATTTTTTATCTCCTGAAGGCTTTACTATTGATGTTTAAAATTTTGTCCAAGTTGTATGCAAATTGTCTAGATTAATTGATCTGGAAACATTTGGTCTTAATGACTTTACCAGTGGCTGCTGTTCTGGAAGAGCAGAGTTGGCGCTGGTGAAGAGGTGGTTGGTTGCAGAAGGTGGTTGTGCCAACAGCCTGCAGGAATCACAGAATCACAGAATGTTGGGGACTGGAAGGGACCTCGAAAGATCATCCAGTCCAATCCCCCTGCCAGAGCAGGGACCTCAATGAGATCACACAGGAAGGCGTCCAGGCGGGTCTTGAATGTCTCCAGAGAAGGAGACTCCACACCCTCCCTGGGCAGCCTGTCCCAGGGCTCTGTCACCCTCATTGCAAAGAAGTTCCTTCTCAAGTTTAAGCAGAACCTCCTGTGTTCCAGCTCACACCCATTGCCCCTAATGGGTGGGCAATGGTCACTGAGATGTCCTCCTCAAGCACACATACAAACATGCCCCAGTTCTTCATCGCTCTTCTAGCTGGCTGTAGAACTGGTAGCTGAATATGTAAGCCTATCATTATTTTAAGGATGGAAAAGGAGTTTTGTGTAAACTTTACAGTTTTTAAACCTGCCTTCTCTTGAATCATCAGTCTTCATCATATGAGGACATACTGCGAAGCCAATCCAGTGTGCACTTCTCTTGCTGGATGAGCTGTAAGATGGAGGTTGGTTTGGACGATCAGCCTGTTGCTTGCCCAGCGGTCGTTTTGAATTCGATTGAGCAGGAAGTTCATTTTTTAAAATCTTGTGGATCAAGGAGAATGGTGCATCATGTCACCTGAAAAACAGTGAGAACAGAATGTTAGCAGCTGAAACCAGATGTTTGAGAGCTGCTGAGCTCCTCCTTTCTTGGTATCTTCAAGTCACGAGTAGACATGGTTTTGGAAGATAAGTGTACCCAGCCACAGCGTACTCAAAATCCCAAGTCATGCTGGAATCCAGCACTTGTTTTGAATACAAGGGCTGGAATTTTATGGCCTCTGATATATTAAAGATCAAACTTGATTAATTTCTGGCGTTTTTAGCATTCATCACTGTGATTCTTCGAATATTCTCATCAGTTACAACATGGGTTGCATGTGAACCATCTTCTCCTGCTTCTTTTGGGGAAAAAAAATAATTCTGCCTTTTGAGAACCAATATTAACAATAATACTGTCTTGATTTTGCTTTTGGCAGATGGTGTGTCTGGATTTCCTTTGTTTATAACTTCAAAGAGTGTTCCTACTCTCCATTGTTCTTGCAGGTGTCATGTCTCTGATATTATTTTTTTCTTTATCAGTTTTCATAGCTGATAGATTCAGACTTTTACCAAGTCTTCTAGCTTTTGTTTTTCTTTTAGGTTTAAAAGTGAGATTTAATGTCTACTTTTTACATCAATTTTTAATGAATTAGTGGCAGTTTCAACTTGATTCTGCTCATGAATTCCTCTTTTTTGTGTGTATATGTGCACACACACGTCCTTCTGCAGGCTGTGCAATTCTGAACCAACTTGCAAGCTCTTATACGCTGTTTGTCCCCTGCTCTGGAGACATCAAGGCATTTAGTGATGTCCCTGTTTACCAGAGGCTTTGGGGACAGTGTGATGCTTTCTTCTCGTTGATCATTTTTAGACATTGGGCTGTTTTTAGTTTCAGAATGTGTGCGTCTGCTGCTCTTTTTCCCTCTGTCGATGTTCTGTGTGATGTACAGGATGCAGTTAGCACTTCCTGCAGTGGTGGAGTGCTTGGGAGCTGATGGATTTGAAGTGGTTTTCTCTCAACCACAGCACTGATAATTTGAAATATATTTATAAGTGAGGTGACATATGAACTGGGAACTGGCTGAACTTGACTGATGTATTTTTGGTTATATCTTTTATGTGCTGTAGACTGCAAAAACCCAGTGAAATACCTGAATGAATCCTTTTTTTTAAAAAAAAGAAATTAAAATTCAGGTACACTTTTCTCTCTTTAAAAAAAAAAAAAATTAAAATTTCTTTTTTTTTTTAAATTTAAATTTAATTTTAAATTAAATTAAATTTTTTTTAAAAAGGGAAGAACGTACCTGAATTCAAAAACCTGAATATAAGATAAATCTCAAAATCAAA
Source organism: Antrostomus carolinensis (assembly GCF_000700745.2). Lineage (NCBI taxonomy): Eukaryota > Metazoa > Chordata > Aves > Caprimulgiformes > Caprimulgidae > Antrostomus > Antrostomus carolinensis. The sequence goes on from NW_010336714.1 coordinate 20,552, forward strand.
TTGTAACTCCTGCATTCACTTCCCTCATTATGTTCCTGACAGTCAGTTGCATAAACTTCAAGGCTGTATGATCATTAGTATTTCCAGAAGATCTGGAGATGGTAAAAGGTTGGGGGATTGTCAGACAGTGGAGAGAGCAAGTTGCTAGTGTATGGTGATCTGGAGCTCTTGGAAAGATCAGTGCAAGAAAATGGGTATTTTGATACCTCCTTGGATGTAGAGAATGGGTCATAACTATAAAATGAGGAATTGTATCTGTGCATGAATTCCAATTCATATGCTGTAGTTGAACCAAAATGACTTCAGGAGGATCTGACTGCCGGTGTTAGATCAGACTAAACGATCACAACCGTCCCTTTGGTTTTATAACCCGTGTGGTTGTGAATCACCATCTGCAAATGGCTGGGGAGAAAACTCAGGGTGATCTAGAAAGATGAATATGTTTTAGTTTAAATTACATAAACAGTGCTCTAATTGCTGGGTATTCTCCCAGCAGTACATTCAAAGATAATTTTTTTCAGAATGAACAGAAGGAGACAGACACGTTTTGAAACAATTTTGTCTCTCAGGAGAGTTAGTTTATGTGGATTTCATCGTTTTATAATTACTGTTTGCTTGCAGTTTGCCAATAGCTGAGTTCTCAGTCTTTAAAAGTTAATTTGTATTTATTCGCCAAAAGAAAATGAATTTAACTTCATTGTTATTTTTTTTTTGTTTGTTTTCTAGATTTTAATAATAAGTGAAGAAGAGCCTCAGATTATTGTGAGTAACGACGAGGATTTCTCCTCCTCTCCAGGGCCTGTCATGGTAAGCAAAAGCGGTTTGTAGGGTCTGTTACAGAGCAGAATAGGCTAAAATCTGAAAAACGTTACAGAATTAATGTTTACTTGTGGGGTTGTTGAATTTGAAGTATAGTACTAGACTAGATTAGGCTAATGCTTTTTTCCTAATACTATTCCAGGTTTTTTTTTTAATTACTTTATTAATCAGGCTGCAGGAAGGAAGCCTGTTTCTAATATCATATTTAGTTGTTTGAGCGCTTGTCTTTGAAAGTTTAGTAACTTCCTAAAGTTACTGATACCATCCTGTTTGACCTTTGGTCATTGATAGCTTGCTCTGTGGTGAAGAAGGCAGCAAGTGACAGTGCTGAAGTGAACTGTACTGCTTTGTTTCTCAGGATGAAGAGACTCAGCACAGCCTTGAATGCATCCAGGCTAATCAGATTTTTCCCAGGAAGCAGCTAATCCGAGAGGATGAGAACCTTCAGGTAATCACCACGCTGCTTCTTGCCAGTTAAGATCACAATATCTCTAGTTGACCTGTGTGTTCTCTGGCCTCTCCCATAGAATTTTAGTTTGCAATTCAGCACAGTAGTAGGAGAAGCACATTTTCTTTTTAAATACTCATGTACTGTTGCTGAGACAGAGCTTGTGTGTTATTTTACAAGAGTTTCCTTAGCGTGTCTGAAAAATATAACCATTACTTGTGTAGTAATTTCAAGTACTGTGTTTTATTCCATAGTTTAATATTCTCTAGTTTTTTAAAAAAATAACATTAAGCCAGTTAAATACTACCACTGCTTCTTGTTGCTGATAAGCCAAAAGTCTTACATTGCACAAAATGGATATTTTTTAGTTTCTTAATTTTCCAAACTTCCTTTTGAAATCACTTTAGTTAAAATGATTTATCCACGTGGACACTTCTGTATCAACTGAAGAGGTTGTTTGTTTTATTTTAATAGAAAATATTTTTAATTGATTTAAGTTGGTGTAAAACTAGATTATTTTCAAATAAAGCATTTAAACTTTCCACCTAGCTCAGGTAAATTAGGCTTAAGTCACATTTTTAATTAAACAGTTGCAATTTTTACGTGCAACATAATAATAAGATGGCAGGTTTTCTAACTTTATAAAAACAGCAGTATGTCATGCATTTTCATATTTACAGTGAGAAATATGAAACAAAATGTACAATTTGTCCAGCTGACTTCAGCTGTGTGGCATTTAGATAACCAGTCTAAGCTGGTTATCTGAGCTTGCTTAGTGAATTGGGGACCAATCACATAGTAGGTTATTAATCTTGCATATTTTGCCTTCTTTAGGATTAATTTAATAACATGATGGAAAATGCCACTCTCCATTAAGTAAGGAGTGAGAGAATAAATCAGGAGATGGTCAGACTCTGCCAAAATGTGAGGATATTTTGCTCAGATTTTTCATAAAAATTCACTGTTTCCCTGACCAAGCACGTACTGCTCATGTAAATTAAGAGAAAATTAAGAAACATTAAAAAAAACCCAACCCAAAACTACAATTAACCTCTGAACCAACCTTACCCAAGAGTTTCATTCTTGGCAATAATAGTGAGGCTGAGTTCTCAGCAGTTTCAGTTTGGTTTTATGATGATGTGTGCTTGGTTGTACACATAAATGGTTACTGAAAGATTTTTCTCCCCATTCTGAAGGTGCCGTTCATTGAACTTCATGGTGAGAGTACAGAGTACGTAGGACGAGCGGAGGATGCCATCATTGCGCTTTCTAATTACAGGCTTCACATCAAATTCAAGGAGTCTGTTGTGAACGTAAGTGTTATTCATGCTACTGTGGTAATACAGGTATTTTGACCTCAATCCAAGTAAGAGAATTGAGGATAAAAGTACAGTGATCCTGCCTTTTAAGGTTAGTGGTAATGAAAAATCTCTTCATGATGTTCAAATCACATTTTTTCAGGGAGAACAGATACGTATTTAGGCATCAAAAGATGACTCGGCACCTCTGAAAATCAGACTTTGTTAGGAAACTTCACATCACTCAACTCTACGTTCTCTTTACACCTGTCTAAGTCAGGCATTTGTTCTCCCTAAGCTTTGCATATGCTCAGTAGAGAAATACAGGGTCTTCCAAAGGGCTGTTTGGAGCACCTAAGCTGGTTTCGTGCCTTTCTTGGAGCTTCAAAAGGTGGAAGTAGGTCCAGCTACTGAAGTTACATGCCTTGGAATTTGGATAGTGTGAGTATAGTCATTGATGTAAGAGATCTGTGAATTGGACCTCATCTTCAGATACCTACGTGTTTATTTAAAGAGCTTTACTCTGTGTGTCCATTGTTACATATCCAGCTGCTCATGATTACAGAATCACACAGAATCCCAGAATAGCCTGGATTGGAAAAGCCCTTTAAGCTCAAGGAGTCCAACCATGAACCCAACACTGACAAGTCCCTGACTAACCCATGTCCCTCAGCACTGTGTCTACACGACTCTTCAATCCCTCCAGGGATGGGGACTCCACCACTGCCCTGGGCAACCCCTTCCAATGCCTCAGAACCCTTTCAGCAAAGAAATTCTTCCTCACATCCATTCTAAAATGAAATGGGCCTTGTATAGTCCTTTGCAGTAGTGTAATGCTGACATGTACTACTCTTACTAGTTATAATACCACTTGAGAACTATATAGAATTTGACAGAATGTTATAGATGGCACAGAAATATTTTTGTGGGTATTTGTAATAAAACCAGTAAAATAAAATCCAAAGAATCAAAACTTTTTTTTTTCCCCCTCCTGATAATGGGTTTTTCAGCACAGATCAGTCACCAGTCCTGAACTGTGCAGTGGTGAGTTAAGTGTAAAACACCAAAACTGGATGTTTATAAAGCTGACTAAAGCAAGGGAAACGCAGTGTAAGAATTGATGAGTCTAACATGTACATGACTGAGACACATGTGACAGTGGTCTGGAATATCAGCAAAATCTCCTGTGCATGTAACTGATTCAATCTTAAATTTAAATTGTTCTATTTGTTGTTGTTTTGTGCCAGAACTGAATTATTTACTCTGTAAAAATGTTGTTTACTACCTGAAACTCAGTCTTTACTGGTTTGATCTCTGATCATACACCTGTGTTATCTACAGACTTTGCAATGTGTCTGTGTCATAGTTCCGTTAATCACTTTGAGTGCCATTTTAATTCATGAATTGTTGGTGTAGTAGGCAAATAGGCATGTCTGCTGGGGCTGGGGAATATCTGCGTACAGCATTAAAGTGCTAAAATTCATGATGGTGTGGGGTTTTTATCAAAGAAAGGTATTATTTCTGAACATGGCAATTACTCAAAATGATGGCAAAAAAAATTATGATGACAAAAATTTAATTGAAAATTTAAAGCCTTTATCTTCTACTGCTGAGCATACAAAGGAGTTGCTACACATATGTGCCTGTGCAGAGGGAGCGTAACTACTTCTCACTTTTCTTCTGTAGTCAATCCTGAAGTATGACTTGAGAATTAAAGCTGTAAGTGCCACCGTCCACGGGATGGTAGCCAAGGTTCAACTCAGTGCTGCGGTGCCTCAGGCACAGTCCAGCCCAGTCCTGAAGTATGACTTGAGAATTAAAGCTGTGAGTGCCACCGTCCATGGGATGGTAGCCAAGGTGTCAACTCGGTGCTGCGGTGCCTCAGGCACAGTCCAGCCCACTGCATCTTTCCATGCTGCTGGCAGCAGAGAGTTGATGTGTTCTATAGGATTCCTCTGCTGCCCTGTGATACCAACTTGAATTTGAGGGAGGAATTCTGCCAAGGGACCTGCTACAATCAATCTATATTGTATTACTTACCGTTAGATTTATTTTGTAAATTCAGAGTCTGAATGTTGTATGAAATTGGCAACTAGAACTGACAAAGCTAAAGGACTGAATATTTAAAAACAAGGAGCTGAGGCATGAGAAACAAGGGGAGAAGAATCTAGAAATCAAGAGTTTATCCTGAGGAATGCCAGGAAATGGTAGAGTTACTTTATTAGAGAAGCCACTGATGCATGTCCTGCACTTACTGTCATATCTGTCCTTAGGATAATTGGAGGTATTAATTTTTAAGAATTTTCAATTTAATACTTCTGAGCAGGAAGAAGAATTGATGTTTTATTAAATAATATTATTTCTTTGTGTTCAAGAAAGAGTCCGTACAAGTTTGTCAATATTACCATGTTAATTTTGCTTCCCTGACTTTCATATCCAGTGTTCTGCCCTCTCACACTCTGATATCTCTAGGGTTGTTAGTCCTGCTTCGTATGTCATCGTGAAGCAGAAGGATTCAATTAGATGGTGTATGAGGCAGAGCAGAACATAGATTATTCTTCTGTAACCATATATGACATGACTAACAACATGTATGAACTCTACTGCAATCCAAGTCAGACAGGATTTGGAATATCCTGAAGGATAAAGCATGCCTGCAGTAATTAGGAACCGTATTTAAATTGTTATATTTTTGGAGTAATAATCATTTTGTTGATAAAAATTATTGATGGTGATTTTCTAAATTAAATCTTCACTGAGTAATTTTTGGTAGAGTTCATCTTGATTCTTTCCTACTGTTTTTGTTTCACGAGTGCTGTTCAGAAAGCAACTGTAATAAGATCTTTTTAAAAATGTATAAATGTTTACTAATGTTAGGAGGGTTTTTAAAATTATTTTGAATGATTTTTATAAGAATCACTCTCCTGACTAAGTCCAGCCACACAAACGACCTTGTCACCTCTGCAAAGTGAAGTACTTCTGTGTAAGAAAGAGGATTCTTAACAAATACCTGTATTATGGTACTTGTAAAACAAATTGATTCCCCATGTCTGAATGTGCAGCTCTTCTATCTCCTCTTCCGGTAGTCGGAATATTCTGATGGTAGAAATGCTCCTCCAGAGAAAGCAGTGTGCATGTCAACTACTTGCCCCTTGGTAAAGACAACAGCATGAAAGAAATGGAATCAGTTTAAAAATGAATTCCTGATCTTTGCTTTTCTCTTTTTACCTCCCTGTTCTCTTTTTGTTTCCAATTCAATAGACTGACTGTCAAAGTGATGCTTGTGAAACCTCAGTAAGTAGCACAATGCTGTTAGATCACTTGCTGCACCTGGACTTGCAAAGAAATACATTGAAAAGCTGATAATGCTCACATTGCAACACTGCAGAAAACGGCTGTATGTGTCAATCTTTTCCATGGATAATTTCCTAGATCACAGTAATAGTAGGAACATGCTGTTTTAAATGCAAAAACAAAAGATCCAGTAGACCATGCATAAATCAGAGGGATTATGACATTCAAAAGTGTTGACTTATATTTATCCATGGGATAAAAATGCAGACTCAACAGTGATCTCTTAGTGCACGTGGGGAGTTTGGTTCCCAGGCTGATCTCTATTGATTGGCTTTCCTTAAGAAAATTTCAAACTTTGCAGCTGGGGAGTGTTTCTGTTTCATCATTTTTCTCCCTGTAAGCTAATTGCATTTATGGGAGAATTAAAATTGCAGTGTAGCTAATGAAACCATGGACTTGGTTGTAGCCTCTTTCAAACAGTACATTTTGGACACAGTTAAAAAAATAGTCATGCTGGCAAGATGAGGGAGACTTTCAGTCTTGGTGAGTAAGTGAGTTTTAGTATGAGCTTTCCCTTGTTTGGCCTTTAATGGAAAAGTGGTTGATTTGGTGTCATCCTTACATTTGTAGCGCAGTTGTGGTTCTTCTGTGCTGACCAGTAGCTTAGTCCTTGGTTTGTTCTCAATTATTTATGTTTCATGTTAATTGTGAAAGCAGAGGGGGACTAAATGATAGCCTTCAAGAGAAATCCTAACTGTAATTAGTTGTAATTAAAAGCAAAATTTGCTTTGCGTACTCCTTGTAGGTTATATGAACAAGATTGTACCTGGAGGGATTCGACACCCTCCACCTAGGATGGTCCTTAAAGACCTTCTGGGCTGACTGTGCATCCTCAGCTCCTCCATATATCCTATTATACCATGCTTCAGGACATACAGCACATCGTCTTGGCCTTGTGCTGTTTAAAGTAACCAGTCTTTAACATAACCCTGACATTATTTCAGTCTCTGAACTGAGAAAACAAGAAGAAAGTACTAATTACAGCTCCTGGACCCTGGGTGCCACGTGGTATTCTGGAGAGACTCAGGCCAAATGGTATATAGGGTAGAGCATGTAGCGTAGTCACTCGTGAAGGTGCTTGCTTCTAGCAGCCTGGCCATGGTCCACTACACACCACTTGGTGTTGTGGTCCAGGATTGAGCTGTGGGGTGGGTTGTTTCAGCAGTGTAGACATAACTTCTGCTTTTTCTAACTGCAGAAGTATAGTTCAATAAAGATATCTTGTACTGCTGGTAGATAACAGAAAGCAATTAAAATTAAAAAAAAAAAAAAAAAGAAAAAGTTTGAGTTGTAGAATGTTGCTGTTGTTTAAAACGAGGTGATTTTAAAGTAGAGACAATCAAGAGACAGATAGTGCCAGAGCACGATGCTCTAGTCCTCTCTACAATGCAGTATGATTGGCCTTGGATAACAATGCATGTTTATTCTTATGAAAGCAAAAATGATTGCTTCTCCACCGCTTTATTTCGATAGCCATTATTATATGGTGAAATGCCTGCAAATAGAATTGATGGCTCTTTCAAGAGCAAGCTAACTGGGTGTCTGACTTGCTGCATGCATCAGCCTGAAAAACATAACAATGAAAATGGAAGGTTATCAGTGGGAAAGAAGAGTGGGGAATGAGCACAGATAATTTTAGAGTTTTACTGAGGGAAGAATAATGGACAGGAAGGAGATTGAAATGCAAGAGGATCAGAGGACAGATTTTTATGACCGGAAAAGAAAATTAAAAAGATTGATATGAAGGTTGCCCTGAAGAAAAACTAACCAGATTCTAAGGAAATAGATGGTGAGTTGCATGTGGACTGTCAAGAGAAAAAAGAATGGCTGTTGAGCAGGGGGCAGATTGAAAGGGCGTAGAACAAAGAGTGGCTTTGAAAGAAGGAAATTAAAAATAATGCAGGAGTAGGAGAATACTTAGTATGTAATTAGAGTGCAGACAAGAGGAAGAGGAGCCAGAACCAGACTGCTAGGAGGAGGGAGCAAGGTGAAGAACTGCTTAAATGAAGATGAGCATGGGAAGAAACACAGTACGAGGGCTTGGTGGGGGGGGAGTGTGAACAGACACAGCAGCATTTGACTGAGAAAGCAACTCTTCTCGAGCCTTAACTCAGTTAGCTGGGGAAGGGTACTGTACTTTCCATGTTGGTGCCATGTAAGTCGTGGATTTCAATAATTTATTGGTTGTATGTGAGGCTGTCCAGTCAGGAGGAAAGAATGGAAGATTCTCCAGTTTGAGGTCCATTCCAGTCCCTTAATTTATTAGACAAAACTATCACAGCAATTTATCTGCCTTGTGAACTAGAATCAAGTGGGAGAAGGCGTGGAAGAAATTAGTAGTTAAAATAAAAAGATTAACTGTAGCAACAGTACAGATGTACTTGTGTGTGATGCATTGAAATATTCTGGTACCTTGGTATCTAAGTCATCAGCATCTTCACTGTCCTTTCTCTCTGCAGGGGACTCTGCACTCTGTTAGGAAGGATGGTAAACAAAGAGGGGCCTTGTCTCTGGGGAGGGAATCCTCATTTCATCTTGCTAGTTACAAAATTCATAGTAAACTGTTACGGATCTTAAACCAGTAATAATACTGAAAATGTGCACCAAAATTCAAGTTCCAGCTTTATTTGGGAATAAAGTGCTGGGCTGTCGAGTCAGACACCATCTTGTCTCGTCTTCTCCTGTGTGAATTTTCTGTTCTTTAATGGCCCAGTTACAATGAAAGAAGCAAAGAATAACTCACCTGTACTGGCCATGGGAGGTGAGGGTTAGTCCTTCCTCCAGCTAAGGAGGGTCCAGCCTGCTCCTTGCTTGTGGTCTGACTGAAGGGCAGGGGTAAAGGTTGAGCATTAAGACAATCCCTGCCTGTTGTGTTCAGGGGATTGTGAGCTCCAGGTAATTATTTGAGCTTTTGCATTCAGAAGAGGACTCTAGACTCTTGAGTTGGGCAGGAAACATGAGGTGCAACTGTGAGCTGTGTGACTGCCTTCCCAAGAGAGATGAGAGTTTTGATTGCTCTCCTGGACACAGCATTTACCATTTACCATTAGCTTTCTCTGGGCATCTTCATGTTCAAGAGTCAGTTTTCTTGTGGTTTGTGTTTCTGAGACATCTCTTGCCCTTGCCTACTGTTTTTAGTTCCATTTCTTTTTTTCATTCCACTGGAATCAGGTACTTTCTAAGCTTTGTGGTGCCTGAGTAGAAGCTGTCTGGATTCCTCACCCCAGATCCTTGATTGGAGGTGACCTTCAAGGACTTACCCAGAGTCATATGGAAAGGCACTGGCAGATCAGGGTCTTACAGCCACATCCTGTGAGCCTAAACCAGAACTTAAACTGCTGGATCATACTCCTCTGATGACAAAGAAAATAACAGAGTATTTCAGTGTTTCTCTAGTAGCTTTTTTATTGAAGGATCTTGATGGCAGAGGTTTTGTTGCCTTGTATAATGTTCAATATAATCTAGTAAACAATTCAAACAGTTTTACGCTTCATGTTTATTACAGATACTAGCTAAATTTTGTGTTTGGAATTATGTATGAAATGGTTGAATACTAACTTTGATTTGTTTAAGACTGTAATGTACATTTGTCTGTCTCAGGTAAAGGTCTAAAAATGTTAATGAAAACCAGTATTTTCATCTTGTGGTTTCTTCCTAGCGGTACTTGCGTGTGCTGACATGTTTTGCCTGATCAAACTTCTGCTAGTTATATGTGCCATAAAATATAAGTGCGTATAACTGCACCTTTAAAAATGAATGATTCAGCTTTATTACTCTTAATATGGCTGTGTTGATCATGACTGTTGATCTAAACAAGCCAAATGGTTTTTCCTTGAAGAAATACAGGATATTTCCACACAACGAGCATCCAGGCTGTCGCAGTCTGTTAAGGGGGATCTTGCTTAGCAGTTCGTTTTTGACACCAGCAACTAAAATGATATTCTCAAGATCCCTAAATTTGGACCTATAAGAGAGAAAGATGCTTTTGTGAGAGAGGAGCTTTTGGGTTTTTGCTGGTTTTTCCTGCCTTCACATGTGTCACCAGTGCTGCAGTCTTCTCAGCTGTTTCCGTGGGATCCCTTAAGGTTTTTGGAGTATACAGCAGGAGTCCAAACTGAGCTGAAACTACTGGCACATACTTCAGAGCTGTGTTATAAGTAGTTATACTTAGTTTTCTTTGCTTTTGTCTCTCTCTTTTCAGACTCCACATATTCCTATAATAAGTACTTGTGAGATATGTAAAGAAATTACAGTATTAGTGCTGTTTGAAATAAAATTATATCATCTTTTTAATTGCAGGTTCCATTGCAGCTTATAGAAAGTGTTGAGTGCCGTGATATATTTCAACTTCATTTGACTTGCAAGGACTGCAAGGTTATAAGGTATGAACAGACTGAGTGTTGAATGGCCGGTCACTTTGTTTTCCACATGCTGTGGACAGCTGTGATGTTTTAAGGAAGTGGTTTTTTTTCTTACTTAGCAGACTTGCTTTTCCCTCAAAAAAATTTCTTTTGTCTGATTTTGCATATGATAGCTGGGCATTTTTGTAAAGAGGGTGGGAGCAAGATGGTCTGCATTTTGGCTTACAGTATAGCAGCAAACCTTGGTCTGATCTTGATTTTATTCTGCAATTAATTTTAGTCTCACTGTGTTTTCCCTGCCTTGCAGTCAGTTATAATGTATTGCTTCAATTAGTTGGAAGATACAGAACTAGATAAAACCACTGAAACTCACACTTCTTGGAAAAATGTTTAATCAAGATTTGGGGTCGGGGTGGGGGGTTGCAAAACTTTCTGTCTGGATAGCACCAGCCACCCTGCATTGTCAGCAGCTCTCGGGTTACAGCTGCTGTCCTTAAAACAGAGTAGCCTGTTGGAAAAGAAAGTGAGGGATCGAGGGAAAGCCAGATCTGCAACCCTCTCTGTACCCCAGGAAAGTAGATAGCACCATGTAGAAGGGAGTATTTATTTGTGGGTGTCCTTCAGAATCTGCCCCAGGAATCTGTGAGCTACTGAGCCTGAGCTGCAGCTATTTCCTACTTTTCTGCTGCAGACATTAATTTTGATCTGTAAACTTTAATTAACAAGAAAGGAACATTTCTTTTTGATTAAATGTTTGCTGGCAGTACCTATTGTATAATGAAATGAGCCCTAGTCATATCTGAGCACTCAGAATGTTTAACAGGCCAGCTGCTTCCTGAAATGCTGTATTTTGATGAGAACTCATTTCACTTTAGAAGTAATATTTAGTTTAATTTGAATGAAATATTTAACTTCCTCTTAACTTGTAGCTCTTGACATTTAAAAAAAGTCACCCTTCCTCTCTACATTAATTTGTTATTTCTCTTCAGTTGTAGAATGAATACAAATTATTTGTGTTTATGCCACTCCTTAGGAATTTCCCTTCAAAATTACATCCCTGAATGTCAATGTACAATGACACTCGCTGTTGGAAGATCATGAAGATCATGAAGTATGGGGCTGAAGAGCAGGATTTAGAACATGTTCATATTCTTTTTTTCATGTTTTCTTTTCTTCATGTTTTTCATGAACAAAGTAGTTTGTGTTTTGAATAATAGGGCTCAAGTGAAGATAGTACTTGTTATTTGCAACACTAACTTTAAAAGAATCCAGAAAGAAAATGGAGTCTTTAGGGTGAGATGTATCTTGTCTGACTACGGATATTTAATAGAAAATTATCCAGTCTGAGCTAGCAGTCTCAGCTTGCTTTATAGTCAGTGATGGGAAATAAACACCTCCAGGCTGCAGTTCCTCAGAGCTATTTAGACATGTTTCATGAGTTGGACATGTCTTTTTCCTTCCACTGACTGCCTCTTAAATATTTACAGGTAAGGGTAATAAATCCTGCCCTTAGAGAATACAGATGCTGTCATTAACCATGAATGCAGTAGAACACAGACTGAGCTGAATGTAAATACTTGGTGAATATTTTATAACTATAAAATCTTGAAGAAATCTGTCAGAGCAAAATAAATCACTGATCTTATTTCCACCCTTTTATTCTAAAGAGTCCAGGGATCCTCTTTGAAAAGACAAACTAATGTAATTTTAATATACTGCTTTGAAGATTAGTTTCTCCTGTGCAAGGAATATTCTTGCTCATTGTTGTCGTTAATCTGTAATGTTGGGGAAAGCTCAGCTTCAAAACCATTGTTTGTGCTTCCCACCAAGGTCAGAAAGAGAGTCTTATGGCTGCATCAAGAGCAGCGTGGGCAGCAGGTCGAGGGAGGGGATTCTGCCCCTCTGCTCCGCTCTCGTAAGGCCCCACCTGGAATACTGCGTCCAGTTCTGGAGCCTCCATCACAAGAGAGACCTGGAGCAGCTGGAACAAGTCCAGAGAAGGGCCACCAGGATGATGCGAGGGCTGGAGCAGCTCTGCTGTGAGGACAGGCTGAGAGAGTTGGGGCTGTTCAGCCTGGAGAAGAGAAGGCTCCGGGGAGACCTTCTAGTGGCCTCCCAGTACCTGAAGGGACTACAAGAAAGCTGGGGAAGGACTTTTCATAAGGGCAGTTAATGACAAAACAAGGGGAAATGGGTTTAAGCTGAAAGAGGGGAGGTTTAGATGAGATATTAGGAAGAAATTCTTCACTGTGAGGGTGGTGAGACACTGGAACAGGTTGCCCAAGGAAGCTGTGGCTGCTCCTCCCTGGAAGTGTTCTCGGCCAGGTTGGATGAGGCTTTGAGCAACCTGGTCTAGTGGAAGGTGTCCCTGCTGCTGGCAGAGGGGTTGGGACTGGATGAGCTTTAAGGTCCCTTCCAACCCAAACCAGTCTATGATTCTGTGATTCTATGATATGAGATAGGGGCAGAATTTTGAGATTTCAGATGCTGGAGTTTTTCCTAATTATTCTCAAATTAAATGTATTAATCAAATGGCTGTTTCTCCTGTGTTTGCTGAAAAATGTGGTGTTGTTTATGGGAATATAATGAATAGATGATAATGTATGTGGTGGTTTTCTGAGTTTCCAGCTGAGACCATCAGGCAGCAAGGCTCTGTAACACATTCCTGTCTTGGATTATTGTGTGAGCGTTGCAGGCTGAACTCAGTGGTGCTGTCCCTGGTTTTATAGTAAACGTACTCATAAACGTCTCCCTCATTCATGACTAGTAGGGCATATCACTGGTTTATTCATAATCACGGAACATTGCTTTCCTGTTTAGTGTTTATTTTGACTCCCTTAGTGTGTATTTCTTTACTAATATCTAAAGATTTCATTTTAACTCTCCCTTAGCACGTACATAGAAGCAGAACTAAGTTATCAATAAGGTGTTTGTTTTTGCTTTTTGCTTTCAGAGATGTTTTCATAGTCAACCTATGTCATACAGGTTGAGATGTTTTCATAGTCAACCAGGTCTTATAGTCTGGCATCTTTTACTGAAAATTAATAAATAAATGTTTGTTTCTGGGACAGGTGTCAGTTTTCTACTTTTGAGCAGTGTCAAGATTGGCTTAAGCGACTGAACAATGCCATCCGCCCTCCTTCGAAGATAGAAGACCTTTTCTCATTCGCCTATCATGCGTGGTGTATGGAGGTGTATGCTAGTGAAAAGGAACAGCATGGGGATTTGTGTCGGCCAGGTATGTGGAAATCATATTTGGAGACTGGAGATCATCACAAATGCATTGACTAGTAACTGCCTGTTTGCTGAAATCCAGAACTTCCAAAAAAAGTTCTAAACAAATTCAGTCTGTGCTGTTATAACGGCCTCCCAATACCTGAAGGGGGCCTACAAGAAAGCTGGAGAGGGACTTTTCATAAGGGCAGTTAATGACAAAACAAGGGGCAATGGGTTTAAGCTGAAAGAGGGGAGATTTAGATTAAATATTAGGAAGAAATTATTTATTGTGAGGGTGGTGAGCCAGTGTCCCAGGTTGCCCAGGGAAGCTGTGGCTGCTCCTCCCTGGAAGTGTTCTCGGCCAGGCTGGATGAGGCTTTGAGCAACCTGGTCTAGTGGAAGGTGTCCCTGCTGCTGGCAGGGGGGTTGGAACTGGATGATCTTTAAGGTCCCTTCCAATCCAAACCATTCTATGATTCTATTCCATGATTCTATATTGTAAACTGAACCTGGAAAGTTCCAGTTTCGATTTATTTATTTATTTATTGTGTGCATATAAGTTTTTGCACTTCTGCACTAGGTGGTGAATATACTCCTGTGGTATTTAGATGACTATAGTATACCTTCACTTGCAGCGAGGTGTCTTTTAATGTCTTGCATGTCTGCTGCATGGGCTGAGTTTTGTTGTGTCTGAACACAGGAGATATAAGCTCCCATTATAGCTACTTTGGGATCAGTATGCAAAGCAGTACCTGAATATCACGAGGAAATTATTGTGGTGGATTTGATTTAGTCATGTGTAATACTGATAATGTTTTGTTCACCTTGGCAGCAACTTTCAGTCTAAAACATTTTATATTGATTGTGCCCACATTTTCTGTAATTACCTGGAACAGTGGTCTTCATCGTGGATGTTGAGGAGCAGGAGGTGAAGGAGAAGGAAGTCCCTGAGCTGCTTCTGAGGTTCATTCACAGCTGCAAGACAGTGACCTATTTTAGTAAATATCATCCTTGCTGGGAAGTTTTAGAAGCCCACAAGTATATAAAAGCTAATATTTGAGATGCTGGTGGTTATAGCACTTGTTTGAATATAGGCAATCTGGTTTCCAGGCCCTCTCCCATCTGAGGCTCTCTTCACTCACAATTCACACATCTGAGAGAAGTGTCCCAGTGATCAGGCTGAGGAATGTTAGTGTCATTCTGTCCTTGTTCCTGAAGCTACTCTGGGGCTGAGCAAAGGCTGTTGTCTCTTTAGCACCCAAGGAAGAGCAGTCAACAGGTAGCACGTGCATGGGAGGAGGTGCTCCTTGGTTCTGGTACCTGTTCCTGCACTTGACACAGTCTATGTTAGCAGATACTGAAACCTCCCCCCCAAAAAAAAAAATCCTCAGAGCAGAATTTTAAACTCAAGCCTTTTCCCTCCTAACTAAATTCAGGAACTAGAAGACAGCAAACATGTAGATGGCTTGTTAAGTCTCCTTGTAGTCCTTTTCTCTTCCTCACTGAAACAAACGGGCTCTGACCTAACACTAGGTTGGGATAAGAAGCAGCATTTACCTTTTTATTAACCTTTAGCAATCAAGTTTTTTTTTTCTTGTAGGTGTGTCTGTCAAATAATTTTCTTCAATGTTGTAACTTTTTCTTCCCTGGAGTTTGCTTATTTCTGGTGGTAGATATTCTCCTTTTAAAAGCTGAATTATAGTTGAAATTCGTTCCCATACATCTATTACATCCCATACATATATGAGAATGTAATTGAAGAAGTTAATCCCATCGTAATTTATTTTTTTACATCCAAGGAGCCAAATATTTGGTAGATATGAGCAAAAATACTAAATTGCTTCAAAATCTAAGTATCAACTGGGGGAAAAAGAGTAAGTTGTTATCAATGTGTATAATGGAATATATGAAATTTGGTTCACAAGATCATTCTTTTTAGTCAGAAGGCAAAAGTCCACAAAATGGATAGCTTGCTTTTTCTCTGATTTTAAGAATTGATTGGGATGCTTCGAAAATATCCATCTTGGCTCAAAATGCTTTTTAAATTACCAGCATTTCAGGAAAAAACTTATAAAATGTTAAGGCTAGGGTTTCATTTCTCAGAGGAAAATCTGATTTCATGACGCATATAGCGGAAAAATTAAGAGGGAGAAATCAAACAGAATATTTCATTTTCATGTGGCTTTATGTTTCTCTTAAAACCCCCTAACAGTATGCAACATCGAGGATTTGGGATATTTACAGTATTCTCATTTGCTATCCAGAAAAATCCTTAAGGATGTGTCACAAGTTTTAATGACTGTTCCTCGCAGCAGCTGGTAATGAAGTGCAGCCTCAGTGCTGCAGTAGCATGCTGCTCTTCTAATAAAACCTTGAGTTTTTAACAAAAAAAAAAGTCATTGCTAAGGAAGAACATGACAGAGATTGTCTGACTGGAATGTATTGTCCCAATTTCGTCTCTGCAATTGCCAAAGGATCAAAGGGCTCCTCACAGAGCTGCCAGCTCTGTGGAACCATCCAGTGTTTGTAAAACAGGGACTCGAGCAGCTCATCTATTTGAGGAGGTGGCTCAAAAATCATAAATTCAGGCTCCTGCAGAATTCACAGGAGAAGCGGGAAATTGTTGGCAAGCTCTGGTCTAATTGATCTGGCGACAGGGCAGAACTGCAGTGCCTGTGTGATACTGAACAGCCCTCTGCAGAAATGCACGGCACGGGAGGCAGAACTCTTCCTTTTTTATGTACTAGTGACATGATGTAAAGGGGATAAGTGATGAGGGTCAGTCAGGTCCATAGGTTTTACTGCCATGTGCTTGAAGAGTGAATATTCTCCATTTGCACACAATGTCATTCTCACATTTTACCTTTTAAAAAGTGTAAGAAAAATAATCTTATTATGCAGATCTCTTGCACATTGTCTGTATCATAAAGCATGTCTAGATTTGCAAGGTACCATTTCCAGTGTGTGGTCTGACCTGTAGGAATGAATCACAGAATGTTGGGGACTGGAAGGGACCTCGAAAGATCATCCAGTCCAACCCCCCTGCCAGAGCAGGAACCTAAATGAGATCACACAGGAAGGCGTCCAGGCGGGTCTTGAATGTCTCCAGAGAAGGAGACTCCACACCCTCCCTGGGCAGCCTGTCCCAGGGCTCTGTCACCCTCACTGTAAAGAAGTTTCTTCTCAAATAATGAATAAAAATGAATTTAAAAAATGAATAACAGTATAGCTTTTCTTTCACAGTTAAGTCCTGTAGTTAGGCTGCTCTCTTTATTCTTAATGTACCTTTTTCTCTATATTTTTCTAATTGTTCTGTAATGTCACATAAATAATTATTTCAGATGTGTACATTTGCATCTTTGAGATAAATATGTATCTACATATATCTCAGGTATTGAAAGACTTTAAGGGTTTTCTGAAATAGAAAATGGAAGGATGAAATACTTAAGGCATTAATTGTTCAACAGATCATTTTTTTCTTCCCCCCTGGTGGGTGATGCTCTGCCTCATGATTTAATGATACAGTAATTTAAAGAGACAAGCAATGGACAGACTTTCAGAATCATTTTATCTGATGTTGCTCACATGCTCATTAAATTTACCACTTATTTTAACTCTGTGAACCTGGAAATTTTGGATGTTATTCTCTTCAACATGTTGATTAAATACCTTCTAATTCTCTAGACTTTCTGTCTATCAGAATAATTATTCTTTATTGCCATTGTATATTTTTCAGTTGTTTTTTGATACTTTTAAAAAAGGGTCTGGGGAAATACATGGAGCTCATTCCGGTTCCTTTAATATATTAATCCAGGAATTTGTGAGGATCTTGTGACTGATATTTGTGTCCAAGAATCATTTATGCATTTTTATCTTGATATCTCCACATGACTCATGGAGGAATAATGTCCACTTTACAGATGGAAAACTGAGATGCAGGTTAAATTACAGGGCTTGCTTACAGTCATACAGGAAACCTGTGGCTGAAGTTGTGTCCTAAATGGAGATTGCCCAAGTTCCAGCCACTTTCCACATCCCTTCACGTTATCAGTCAATCCAAGGGCTTCACACTCTTCTCATTGATAGAAAATTCTCTGAACTCCAGGAAATAAAAACCACTAGTGTTTTCCCGCTAAGACTGCTAACTGATCTAAATTCCTTTTGCTGATGTGCTTGGTTCAGTCTGCAGCATTATTATTTCTTACATGAATTTACAGAAACTGGTTATTTCAGAGAAGAAGTCCTTGATGGACTGTGACATCTCTGGGGAGTTGACCAGGGAGAGCCATCAGTACAAGCTGTGCTTCTCCTGATACGGATTTTCAAAATAGGGTTGTGAATTGTGGATGGTGGTTTTGGGCTATTTCTTTCTCTTTTCAGTTTGTAATAAGTGTGAGTGCAGTGGTGTTTCTCTAACTATTTTGAAAGGTATCTTACCTCTTATTTTGCATTTATTTTCTCTCTCCGTTTTTGATATCCAGGAGAACATGTAACTTCAAGGTTTAAAAATGAAGTGGAGCGGATGGGTTTTGATATGAACAATGCCTGGAGGATTTCCAACATCAATGAGAAGTACAAGTAAGTTATGTGGGCTGCTGATTCACAGCCAAATGACATCTCAAAACACCAGTTTAGTTATAGCAGATTACTGGAACTTTTTCCAAGTTGTACAATTCCTAATAAGGGACAATTAGAATTATGATTTTTTGTTGCTTTATAGAAAAAAATATGCTTTTAAAGTATTATTTAACATTTTTATTAGCTGCCACAATTTTTGTAGGCTTAGAAATATCAGATTTTAATGTGCTTGCTGGAGGACTTCTTGGAGAATAAGCATTCTAGTGGAAGAAAGGGAAGCATTAAGTGAGCGAAGAGTGGGGTTTGATTGAACTTTTAAAAGACATTTTATTTATTGTGTCTTATTCTCTAATTTATGAAAAAGACTTAACTCTTCCAAACCAACTTTTTTATTTTTTTAAGCTTGTAGATCCTGAAAGTAAGTGAAAACATTTTCTGTAGTCTTGAAAGCAACAGACAAATGTTCTCTTCTCTAGCTGCTGGAGCAGAGAAAGCTGTTCCTCCATTCACAGCTGGTGGGACAGAGTGTACTGGCTGATCCCTAATCCAATTCAGAGCAAAACCAGCAGTCACACTGGGTGATGAAACATGTTTCAGTGCTCTCTCTTTGCAGGATAATGACTTGCAGCTGATAGTCAGTGTCTCTGCACGAAGAATGTTTGAGTTGGTCTCTAAAAATCTGGGGAAGAAAAAAATAGTTATTCCTTATGTATTTAATATTAAAGAAATAGGAAAAAAAAGTTATATGTCATGTATATGTTATGGAAGCAGAATGACACAAACTACTCCCTCCCTTCTTGTGGCCAGCACTTGAGGAAGGAGCATTTTTTCAGGATGATTGATAGATTTTTCTGAGTAGAACGATCTTAGACACATGTTCATTTCTGTCCTTGTGCAGTAAATGTGTCTCTTTAGGGGATGGACTGGGGTTGAACTAGTTGATGATTCAGCAATATACCGCCATCACTGCTGACTGCTTGCACTGTTCTCATTGGCAGTCATGGCTTTATTAGTTAAATTGTGGAGTTAGGAGCTGCATCTAGGAGAAGAAAGTTCCAGTTAGCTGGTCAGACATAATCCAGTGCACTCAGATTCCTGCCTTCAGCAAGGGGTGATTAGCCAATGTACTTTTTGTACACTTATCTAAGTTTTCTGTCTTGAATCCAGTAGCCCAGGGTGGCTCTGATTCTTGTGTTTGTGACCCAGAAGTCGAGTGGCTAATTCTTTAGCTTGAAAAGACTTGGAATTTCTTTTCTGTGGTCTAGTTTATTTCAGCAGCTGGAGTTAAAAATCACCTACATGCAAATTTCCCAAGAAAACACCAGCTTGAATCTTCTAATTCTGAAATGCATTTATGCACCTGGATGTTTACAGTCGGTTTTGTACAGGGGGGAGGAGGAGTTGAGTTTATTAACATACAGTGGAACAGGAATTAATGAAATGGCAGTTTGCTGAGATGAGCAAACTGTGGTGTCAGGTGGTTGTACTACTTATGCGTGTGTGTTGTCTGGGAAGTGTGTAACTGCTCCACATCCCTTAGTTCAACCCTTTGCACCCCTTTTCTCACAGGCTCTGTGGTAGTTACCCCCAGGAGATCATCGTTCCTGCCTGGATAACGGATAAAGAGCTAGAGAGTGTGGCAAGCTTTCGGTCCTGGAAGCGTATCCCTGCTGTTGTGTACAGGTGAGGCCCTTGCAGGTGGAACAGCTTTGACCAGGCTCTACATGGGGTGTTGTAGCAAATAAAAGCTGAAGTAAGTTGTAACTGGGAATCTTTGCTTGTGATGAAAGGTGTTCAGGCTCCTCTGGGCCCCGGATGTCCCCTCAGTGAGCCTGACAGACTTTAGAAAAAGTGTTAAAGATATTATTTTAAAATAGTATTTTAATAATTTATTCAAAGTAAAGATTGATCTGGCTTGCACCTTGTTGTATTTTTGCAAGGATAATGTGATGTGGAGGGATGCTGCATGAAGGCCCAGGACCTCCTAGGGTAGAGTTGGAGAACTAGGCTGGGAAGAAGCAACAAAACCTGACACAGTCCCCTCTGTGCTGCCTGGTGGAGTTGTACCCACCCTGGGACTCTGTCTGGGCTGAGGTCCTGCTGTTCCACTCCAGAAGGATCCCAGAAGTGGTGTAGAAAACAGGACCTCAGAACAAAACACAAACCACCTTAAGGGTTTAGATACCAAACAAGGCTGACGGGGAACCCCTCGCATGAGGAAACGTTCAGTCCTGTATTTAACTGACAGCAAAGTATGACCTGTTCGACCTGATAGCTTGGGGTCTTTGTCTCTGCATTTATTACCTATATATTGGTTTATACCTATTCAAAACTCCAAGAACGTGTGACAGCAGCACATATTGACTCTTGTCAAGCTGTAAATGAGGTAAGGCAGACTTACTACACAGTCAGTCTGAGTGGGAATAATACTTTGTGTCTTTTAATTCCAAACACATATTGTAGCAGCACTCAGTATGTGCATCTCCTGCAAGTCATTCCTAGGGCAGGCAGTTAAGACTGTTGGGGGGTTTTTTGTTTTTTTTTTTTTAAATGAAAATGCAAAAATGTAAGATAAAGGCATCAGCACAGCTGAAGAAATGATAAATGGCGTCTCTGACTTGATACTCCTTTGGTTTTTCTCTGATTCTCCTCTGACCAATACTCAGGGTGCAGTATAAGCAAGGATAAATACCAAAATTATTTAAGGGGTTGGAAAACTGAGATTACAAAAGATGTACAGAAATGTACGTGTTAGGTCTATCTACATGTTTTAGATATTTTTAATCAGGCAATCTCTTCCTTAAATTGAGTCCAGCAATTTTTCATAACAAAATTGCATTTCTGAGATACTGGTTTTTGACAGCTTCTTTAGAAAGAAATCTATTTCAGGATCTCTTTTTAAAAAAAAAATAAAAAAAAAATTCTGGAACCTGTCATTTAATACCTTGGCCACTTTCCTGGTGTATTTATCCTCCCATAAATGTTTAAAATCTCTTTTAAAAAAATCAGATGACAAAGGGATTAAAAAGATAATGAATACTGATAATTCCATTAAGTCTGCCTAGCCACCCATTCTTTCTAAACAGACAGAAAGGAAAAGCTGATCTCTGAGTGGCAACTTAAATTTAGAGAGCAGTAAAGTTGACAAATTCATGCCTGAGTTGGAGGAGCAAGTGGAGAAGAGTTAAGAGTAGGTCACAAAACATTATTTACCCAGCTTAAGAGCTCTCCTTTCGTGAAAGGAGAACAAATTAGCTTGTGGAAGCAGACCATTATCTTTAAATCCTCCTATGTCTTCTCCTTTTTCTTCCAAATAATAGAGGGGTTAGTATGGTTTCTTCCCGAATCTTAAAGAATTGCTGTGTCCTCTGGTCAGCTCTGTCAGGGGGAAAAATACTTTCCAACGTATGCTAATTTTTTTAAGACTTCAGGTATTTTATTATTATAGTCGTACATAAGTATGTGTATTATGTATATGTATAAAAGAGAATAGTGTCATTTATATGAGGTTTTGTGTTCAACTTTGAAAACTGCATTTCAGGCCACTTTGTGTCTTTTATGCAGTTGTCCCATAGTTGGGGGGCACCTCACCTGAAAACATGATTCACACAGGGAAGCATCCCTCGTCCTTGCATCGCTGTACAGAAGGAAATCACTTCCTTTGCGTTCTGGGGTACAGCTTGCCTTCTGGGGGATTTATTGGAGAGTGATTTAAATGTTCAAAAGACCTCATAGACTGGAATTGTTTAATCCCTGGCATTCAATTTTCTGCAGTTCTGATGAGACTGTGGATGTTAAATTACCATGGTTTTTAATTTCTAATTTTAAAATCAGTGGGTGAAAAGTTTTTTGGTTTGGTTTTGTTTTTTCCTTGTTTTGACATTTACTAATAGATTTTTTCCAGACATCCAGTTCATCATTCTGCGCAGCTCTGACAGCACTCACATCAGCTAGTGGTTGACGATCCATATGATTGGAAGTCCATGTATAGTTTTCTCTCTATATTGCCATAAAAATAGCTTTTTTTACTTACTTCTGGAGAAGTAAGGAACAAAAGCTCATTCAGCATTTTTTATCTGTTGAAGATGATTTGGGGACTGTTAGTTTTATTGTTGGTCACATTTGAAAAATCTATTCTTTTTTGCTTTACCTCGGGGGGGAAAAAAAGTAACAATGATTTTTTAAAGATTCATCCAATAACTTGTCTCAGAGTTATTGGGAACACTGGGAGACAGAGAGAGACCAGGGACGCAGACGCTTGGCAACAAAAAACTCATTGTCTGTTGTTGTAAAGCATTCAAGAGCTATGAGGGTGTGCACAGGCTGCAAAGCTGAGCGGGCTGTATTCAGAGGCTTCAGAAATACTCGGTTGAGATTGGACTGTCAGGGTGTTGATTCTACTTTATGATCAGATTTCTAGAAAAATCTCACACCCAGCTTCTGCAGCTTTTATCTGTGTTTACAGGTTTTTTAAATCTAGGCACATATTAATGTAAATAAATCTGACCCGTAACTTGGTTTTTGTAGATACCTGTTTGGGTCCCAGAAAATCAATGTTAGGAAGCAGCCTGTTTGGATTTTGTGGAAAGGCGATGGAGAGGACTTCAGACATTATATAAACAGTGTCCTAAACTCATGAGAACCCACTTGGAAATGAGCTGTGTTTTTGTCTTGCCTGCTGCCGAAGGTGATTACCCGGGCAGGCAGCATTTCCTCCAGCACAGGAAGCAAAGGCAAACAGAAAGTTCATAGAATGGTTTGGATTGGAAGGGACCTTAAAGCTCATCCAGTCCCAACCCCCCTGCCAGCAGCAGGGACACCTTCCACTAGACCAGGTTGCTCAAAGCCTCATCCAGCCTGGCCGAGAACACTTCCAGGGAGGAGCAGCCACAGCTTCTCTGGGCAACCTGGGACACTGGCTCACCACCCTCACAGTGAAGAACTTCTTCCTAATATCTCATCTAAACCTCCCCTCTTTCAGCTTAAAGCCATTTCCCCTTGTTTTGTTATTAACTGCCCTTAGGAAAAGTCCCTCCCCAGCTTTCTTGTAGGGCCCTTCAGGTATTCAATTCCAACTGAATTAATTGGATCTTATTGCTGTAAGACCTCCCTGGAGCCTTCTCTTCTCCAGGCTGAACAGCCCCAGCTCTCTCAGCCTGTCCTCACAGCAGAGCTGCTCCAGCCCTCGCATCATCCTCGTGGCCTCCTCTGGACTGGCTCCAGTAGCTCCATGTCCTTCTGCTGTTGGTGCCCCCAGCACTGGAGGCAGCACTGCAGGTGGGGTCTCAGGAGAGCGGAGCAGAGGGGCAGAATCCCCTCCCTCCACCTGCTGCCCACGCTGCTCTGGGTGCAGCCCAGGACACGGTTATTGGCCTCTGGGCTGATTATAAATTGCTGGGTTATATTAATGAATTGCAGCAATGATTTTTTTTTCCAGCTGCAGGTATTAGTAGTGCAGTAATGCCATGGAGGGAGCTATTCAAACCTTCAGTAGTCCTCCTCTTTGTAGTTGAAGGACTTGGTGGATTTATTGCTGTACTCAAAAGGTTGCTTGAACACAAGGAAGATGAAGCATGTGCAGAGGTGTACTGTACATCATACAGCTACACAGTGCTTTGTAGTTACCTAATGGTGATTTACTCTTTAGTTTCTATAGGGAGGCTGTATGTGCTTTGTCTCTAGAGGATTAGGAAATTTACAGTAGAGGGTTTGTTGCATTTTTTTTAAATCTTTTTTTTCAGTTGCAGATATCTGAGTGACACCATCTTATCCCCAGCTCTATCTCTAGGGACCTCGGAATCACACTTCACTATTTGCTATTTTTTTGTTCCCATGGCCAGTCCAATTGGAACAAGTGGGATTCCTCAGACCTCCAACATTACCCTAAGTAGAGTTTTTTGTTGTTTTCTGCTGGTACATCTGAACATTGCTTATTTGTGCAGGCATAGGAGTGTTAGGGCTCCACAGCTATCCATGAACTCAGCTTTTGACCTGATGATTCTTTATTATTTGTGATATAAACAGGAGGCAAGAACCTGGAGATGAAAATATAACTGTTTATGAACCTATGAAAATGATTCCACAGGCAGCTAGTAATGAAATCTGGGAGAACATATGGAAAAAATAAATGAGCTTATCCGAGTGTCCAAAATAGATTTCTTACATCCATAATGATGTTTTATTTTCTTTTGTTATTTGTGCAAGCGTAGCGGGGAGCTCTGTGGCCTTTCAGTGATTGGCATGTATTTTTTGCTGAACTAATTTGATATCAATAGGACTGTTTCTGGAGGCTATTAATTTCCACAGAAATACATTTTTCTCTGCATGCCGTCGGCTGGCACCCGGTATAAGTGCCGTGGCATTCACATTGCTTTTCAGTTAATGCAATGAGTCAGTTGTTTCTTCTCTCTGAAGGAATTTTATATGAAACAATTCCAACAGAGCTATGAAAAATACTTCAAATACTGTATCACAACCTACTTTATAATTTTCAGTTTTTGCAACGAGGAGCCTTAACCTGATGGCTGTGATGCTTTTGATATTAGGTGCTGCCACCCGCTGCTGTGTCCCTCTGGCTCTGCAGAGGTGCTGATGCTCAGCATCTGACAGCAGCTTGACAGCAAATTATAAACCGGCTTGTCACACCTCCATAAACATTTCTTAGAGTGGTGAGAGGAAAAAAAAAATTAAGATTTGTATGTTTGGGTGGGTTTTCTTCCTTCTGAGGGCTGTCCAAGTTGACTGTTTAAATTTGCTTAAAGATTCAGCAAACCCTCACCATTCTGTGCAGTTGTCTTATTAGAGGGAATTAAACAACTCGTGGTTTATGTGAAGCTGAGGTGACCAGTTTGTTTGTAGAAAGACTCTCAAATCCTTGGCAGCACCGTAATGTATAGGAATTGTAATTGGCATGAGGAAAGGCTGAGGGAGCTGGGGCTCTTTAGCTTGGAGAAGAGGAGACTGAGGGGTGACCTCATTAATGTTTATCAATATGTTAAGGGTGAATGTCAGGAGGATGGAGCCAGGCTCTTCTCAGTGATGCCCAATGGTAGGACAAGGGGCAATGGGGGTGAGCTGGAACACAGGAGGTTCTGCTTCAACTTGAGAAGAAACTTCTTTGCAGTGAGGGTGACAGAGCCCTGGGACAGGCTGCCCAGGGAGGGGGTGGAGTCTCCTTCTCTGGAGACATTAAAAACCTGCCTGGACGCCTTCCTGTGTGATCTCATTTAGGTTCCTGCTCTGGCAGGGGGTTGGACTGGATGATCTTTTGAGGTCCCTTCCAATCCCCAACATTCTGTGATTCTGTGATGTGTATACTGTATAAATACAGGGTTCTGGTGGGGCTCCTGAGCAAGAGTGGCTTTTGCTTAAAGGGATGTGTATCTCCAGGTTGTTTAAATGGAGAAGAACAGTGTGTGTGGGTAAGTGGTAGGATATTTCCAATGGGACAGGAGACAGGGAGTAAAGATTTCTAGGTGTCCCATTCCTTAGCATCATTGATTTGCCGTGTGGCATGAGAGAAGTTGTGTCTCTTCTCTGCTTTGGCTACTCCAAGTGCAGCTCTTCATCCCAACAACTGGGCTCCTTTCCTGCTGTGGCTGGGTCCTCTGAATTCAGCGTGCTGCTAGTGAAGGTCGAGGAGAAGATTGTTAATGCCAGATGTAAACACTTGAGTGAATGGGGAATGACACTGCTGTTGACAGCAGTGGGATGTGCCAGCATGGAGGTAGTCAGTGAAATGATGCTGATGGTGTTTCAGTACTCTTTATTTTTATAATAGATTATAGGGGAGGGTTTTAAATCTTTTTTTTCAGAGTATGTTTGCAGTGGTTGGATATGTTTTAATTATTTCAGATCTGTTCTTTATGTGTAGTACAAGAAGCTAAGTCAAATTTAAGAAAAGAACTACTGACCCTTCAGACATAAAAAACCCCAAATCTGTTGATTTTTTTTTTAATGTCACTCCCCAGAAGAAGATAGCTGTGTTCAAGTTAGGTCCCTATTCAATTATCTCCCTGACAAATTGTTGATGGACCCATCTCTGTACTCCATTTACCAGTCCTCTGAAGTTTTATCAGTGTACATAGAGTGCTTGCAATTTATATTGCATTTTAGAAGAAAAACACTCTGTTAATAAACAGTATTTCCTTTCTCAGTGCTACTTAGGTGTCTGTAGCAAAATTTACTTCCTTATGGACTTTCTTATTTACCAACCTGGCACCACACTGGTGCTTACATATAAGAACTGCTGTTGCTCTTCCTCAGCTCCTTGGTGCTCTCCTGCTAGATGGGATCAGTGTTTGGGAGGCA
This sequence comes from Antrostomus carolinensis, assembly GCF_000700745.2. NCBI lineage: Eukaryota > Metazoa > Chordata > Aves > Caprimulgiformes > Caprimulgidae > Antrostomus > Antrostomus carolinensis. The sequence goes on from NW_010336714.1 coordinate 46,936, forward strand.
GGTGGTGCAACACTGTCCAGAAAGGGTCAGGAAGAGGGATGGAGAAGCTGAAAAGGGGATGGCAGAACCACTCCTTTCCAATAGACACCAATACTGAACTTGAGAATGAGTGAAACTGCAGATGTTTCACATCCTGAGATGCAAAAGGCTCTTTTCCTTTTAGGCAGTGAAACAATACCTAAAAAAACCTGGCTGCTGTTCAAGGACTGACTCCTGTCATACCTAGAAATGGATTCCATCAATGTACAAGAGTGAGGCTTTGGGTTACCATTAGACATCATCAGACAGAAGACACCAAATCTGCCAGTATTTCCTGCCAAAATTAGAATCATAGACTGGTTTGGGTTGGAAGGGACCTTAAAGCTCATCCAGTCCCAACCCCCCTGCCAGCAGCAGGGACACCTTCCACTAGACCAGGTTGCTCAAAGCCTCATCCAGCCTGGCCGAGAACACTTCCAGGGAGGAGCAGCCACAGCTTCTCTGGCCAGCCTGGGACACTGTCTCACCACCCTCACACCAAACAATTTCTTCCTCACATCTCAGCTCCATCTCCCCTCTGCCACTTTCAAGCCACCACCCCTTGTTCTGTCACTCCCTGCCCTTGGCCAAAGTCCCTCCCCAGCCTTCCTGGAGCCCCTTCAGGTACTGGGAGGCCACTGGAAGGTCTCCCTGGAGCCTTCTCTTCTCCAGGCTGAACAGCCCCAACTCTCTCAGCCTGTCCTCACAGCAGAGCTGCTCCAGCCCTCGCACCATCCTGGTGGCCTTGTCTGGGCTGGCTCCAGTAGGTCCATGTCCTTGTGCTGTTGGTGTCCCCAGCACTGGAGGCAGCACTGCAGGTGGGGTCTGAGGAGAGCGGAGCAGAGGGGCAGAATCCCCTCCCTCCACCTGCTGCCCACGCTGCTCTGGGTGCAGCCCAGGACACGGTTATTGGCCTCTGTGCTGCCAGCGCACGTTGCCGCCTCATGTTGAGCTTCTCGTCCCCCAGCACCCCAAGTCCTTCTCCTCAGGGCTGCTCTCCAGCCATTCTCACCCAGCTTGGATTTGTGCTTGGGGTTGCCCCGACCCAGGTGCAGGACCTTGCACTTGGCCTTCATGAGGTTTGCATGGGCCCACCTCTCAAGCCCGTCAAGGTCCCTTTTTGTAACATTCTTCGGATTTAATTAGTGAATGTTTTGATTTTTAAAAGATCTCATCAAAAAGGGAATCTGTGGTTTTACTCCTATCTTGTAGCTTTGAAATTAGCGTGAGTTAAATGGAAGTTTCCTCTTTACTCTGGTATGACAGCAGTAGCCTGACTGTCTGGCAGGTGTTGAATTCCTCTTTAATGTCTCATCTACTGTTCCAAAATGTTCCCCAGCTTTCACTGGCCAACAGGCAACAATATTGAGCAAGAAAATGGTTTGTTTTCTCTTACTGACCTTGGCTTTTACCCTTCAGTGACTGTGTGGTCACAGTCACCATTTTGAAGGGAGGCATGTGGAATATATTGCCGCTTAATCACAGGTTGAGGATAGCTACTGAATGATAGAGAGGTCCCTGACAGGAATTAAACTACTGGAGTGCACCATTTAATTTTTCATGCCCTCTGTGTTTTTCATCCTGATCCTTCAAGTTATGCACCCCTGTTCTTTTTACTCTGTTCTTTTTTTAGGCACCAGAGCAATGGAGCAGTTATTTCCCGCTGTGGACAGCCCGAGGTCAGTTGGTGGGGCTGGAGGAATGCAGATGATGAACACCTTGTCCAGTCTGTAGCCAAAGCCTGTGCCTCAGATTCGAGGTCCAACAGTAACAAATTAATGAATGGGAATTGTTCCAGAGATTTCTCCAATGGAGGGGACCTCTCTGATGTGGAATTTGGTAAGTTTGTCACTGTTCCTTTTCTGTAAAGGTTGGAGCTTTCTATAAAGCTTCATCTCTTAAACGTACTGTAACGTGTTCAATCCTCTGTATTTAATCAGGCGTTCTGATGCATTTGGGGGCATGAAAAAGAGTGTGGCCAGCAGGTTGAGGGAGGTTCTCCTCCCCCTCTACTCTGCCTTGGTGAGGCCACACCTGGAGTATTGTGTCCAGTTCTGGGCTCCCCAGTTCAAGAGGGACAGGGATCTTCTGGAGAGAGTCCAGCAGAGGCCACAAAGATGATGAGGGGCCTGGAGCATCTCCCGTGTGAGGAGAGACTGAGAGAGCTGGGACTGTTCAGCCTGGAGAAGAGCAGCCTGAGAGGGGATCTGATCAATGTCTATAAAGATCTGAAATGTGGGGTCAATGGGTGGGGCCGGGCTCTTCTCATGGTGCCCAGTGACAGGACAAGGGGCAATGGGCACAAACTGGGACACTGGAAGTTCCAGACAAACTGAAGGAAAAACTTCTTTCCTGTGAGGGTGCTGGAGCCCTGGGACAGGCTGCCCAGAGAGGGTGTGGAGTCTCCATGCCTGGAGATGTTC